>NC_068996.1:13163088-13165588 GCF_001194135.2 Octopus bimaculoides | reverse complement strand
AGACGTTTAAAGTCAACATTGAAGGTGAAGTACCTTATTAAATTCATTGAGAAATATTAATTTCTTTTTCACAACTTATAAAATTGCACTTATCCTGTCATCTATCTCGAAGCGAGAAAGTCAGATTCCTTAACAGGAAATTCGTATTGTTTATACATTTTTCAGTCTATGGTGTTCACATTATCAATCACCAGTCTCTTCGTGAAGAAGCCATCTAAAGTTTAAACTAAAGGCAAAGTACTTTATTAGATTCATCAAAAAATATTGAACACAATGGAATTAACTTTAAAATGTTATGGGCAGTGATACCGCTTGTGCAGAACTGTGTCACTCTTTCGCAATAACAGTACAAATAGCAATAATTGGAGATATTTTCATTCCCTTGCCCCCAAACGCACAATTCAGGGATATCAAACATACAAGAGTAGAGATGGAACATACGGTAATGATATTGAATTGGCAGCCATTAGTGAATTGCATAATGTAGCAATTCAGGTTCAACACAAAAATGTCTATGAAATTTGTTTTTAACCTTTCTCTATATGTGATCGAACGGTTACAAAATGAAAAATATTTGTATCATATAGTGGGGAAATTGACCGCAACCACTACGATGCCCTCTTTTTCATGATACATTATGAAGATAAGAGAGATGTGAAGGAAAAAGATATATCACAAGACTGAAATATGGTTGCAAAAACTGAAAGAATATGAAAATAGAACAAAAGAAAAAATGATAGAAGTAGAGAAACAAGATTGCAGAGAGCGAAGGAAAATTACAGAAATTACAAAGCGCAAGAAAAAAGTAAGGCAAAGAAATTAAGATTGCAAGAAAGGAGAGAGAGAGAGATATAGTAGAAATAAAGCACAGGTGAGTGAAAAATGTGGGAAATAAGATTAAAAGAGAAAGTCTTGTTGAGAAAATGTGTAGAAAAAGTATGGACGGAATCTATAGCGATTAATTATGATCCTAATCATGATTATATATCTGAAAGTATTTTATCCCTGGGCTCTGTGTGTAAAACATATAACGAACGCGATGCTAGAAAGTGGGACAAAGAATCATTAGGTATGTGTTATTCTACTGGTAATGTCCATTTTACCTAAAATTGAGCCAGAATGATTTATAAAGACAAGTCTTCATTTGAGTACCACTTCAGAATTAAAACATTTTAACAACATTCGAACATATAACTGTGTTTTCCAAATTCAATCATTTGGAGGTAAAAATATTGAGAGAAGTAAATTTATGTCGAAATTTAAAGTGCAAGGAAAAGATTTATCACAGAATTGACTCTCTTAATAATCCTTTACAGAATAACGATTCATAATTTTTTACAGTAAGTGACGTTCAAAACGAAGAACAATGTCACAAGAACTGACGAAACGCAAGATCTGAACTTATTTTAAAACTGCCAGAAATGTTTCATGAAAAACATTGTGTGTATGTAAAAGGTGTAGGAATGGCTATGTTGTTAAGAAGCTCACTTGCAACCGCATAGTTTTTGGTTCACTCCCAGCGTGCGGCACCTTGGGGAAATATTTTCTACTATAGTACAGGGCCAATCAAATCCATGTGAGTGAATTTGGTAGAATAAAATTGCATTGAAAAGACCGTTTTTTATATGTCTTTGTCTTTGTGTATATGTGTGTGCCCATTGTCGCTTGACAGCCGGCACTGGTTTGTTTACATCCCTGTAACTTAGCGGTTATGCAAAAGAGACTTGTAGATTAAGTGCCAAACTTTAAAATAACTACCAGAGACAATTTGTTCGACTAAAAAGTATTTCTAGGTGGTATCCCAGCATAGCCGCAATTCAATGACTGAACGAAGTAAAGAGAAATATATATATGTATATATATTGTATAAAAGATCGTGGGCAAGGCCAAAACAATGTGAAGCAAATGCAAGGTAACACAAGAAAACAAATATGTGAATTAATGTCCACTCCACACACGCTCACACGTACGTACATCGGCAACATACGTCAATTTCTTGAAAATGGGTTAATTTCCCCGAAATATTGAATACAAGGTAAGTCTACATTAGTTCACGTATTTTCTTGTGATTTACCTTGCATTTACTTCGCATTGTTTTGGCATTACCCACGATCTTTTATACAATATATTCTACACAATGCTTCATAGTAATTATTCCATTATTTACGTTATTTACATTTGACGGATATTTGTTCTCATCTTGTTTGCCGTTAACACAACGTTTCGGCTGATGTACCCTCCAGTCTTCATCAGATGCCTTGGGGGAAATTTCGAACTTGGGTTCTCATTCTTAAGGTATTTTTCGATGTGGATTATTATTATTATTATTATTATTATTATTATTATTATTATTATTATTATTATTATTATTATCATTATTATTAGTATTATTAGCATCATAATCATCATCATCATCATTCTTCTTCTTCTTCTTATTATTATTATTATTATTATTATTATTATTATTATTATTATTATTATTATTATTATTATTATTATT
>NC_068996.1:13160349-13162428 GCF_001194135.2 Octopus bimaculoides | reverse complement strand
GTGTCTTCTGCCATAGCCTCGGCCTCACCAAAGCCTTGTGAGTGGATTTGGTAGATGGAAACTGAAAGGAGCCCGTTCGTATATACGTGTGTGTGTGTGTGTGTGTGTGTGTGTGTGTGTGTGTGTGTGTGTGGGTGTGTGTGTGTGTGTAGTAATATTAACAATACCCTTCGATGGAATTTATGAAAGTCTAATGCATCGCTACGTGCGTTTCCGTACATACCTCCGTCCTCATATAACTACCATTCAGTTCTCTCTCTTTCCATCATCTTCCCTCCTCCCTCCCCATCAAATGCCCACAAAAGTACACACGTAACACACTGATCGAAAGGGATAAACGTCCCTCTGTTAAACATCCATTAATGTGCTATCGCCTGAAGAAATGAATCTATGAAGATGATTTATCCAGGGACCACGGATAGTACGGAATACACTGTAATCATCCCACGAATACAAACTGTGATCTTAAGTGACATGTAAATTGCGGAAACGCGCTTAGTGATGCATGAAATGTTTATGAATTCTATCGAAGGGTATTGTTATTATTACTATGTGTGTGTGTGTGTGTGTGTGTGTGTGTGTGTGTGTGTGTGTGTGTGTGTGTGTGTGTGTGTGTGTGTGTGTGTGTGTGTGTGTACAAACACACATACGAAATGTGTTTTAAAAAATCTTTAGAATCCTATATATATATGTTGCTAGTACACTTCATATGATGTGTGAATAATTTGTCTGTATGATACCGTTAACTGATATCATATACATCTTCTTGGAGGTGGGGGAGACTTGTTCCAGACGCAAGCATTTTCTCACAGCTTAAGACAACGAACTTACCAACACTCAAAACGCTCATTCCTGGATTTACTATTAACATTGTTTCATATGCAGTGTTCTACCAGTCGCATATTTTTTTTAATCAGGCTTTCTTGTCGTTACAGTCCCTGTTATTTAGCAACTGGTGGATAATGTGGGATATCTATGACCGACGGCATCTTAGTTGCAGATGTTTAATTATTGTGAAGCTTAGATTAATGTGATGAATCACCAATAGTCGCTTGGACCGAACAAAATACCTCCTGATATTTATTCCGGCTCTTTGCATTCTGAGTTCAAATTCCACTCCAAGTTATCGTTGCCTTTCATTCCACTTGGCCTGATAAAATAAAATACCAGTCGCCTGGTGGGATGGTAGAATCTTTATAACGTTGGACAAAATGTTTTGTCGTATTTGCTGCAGATCTTTGCGTCCTGAGTTCGTCTCCGACGGCAAGCGCCCGACTGTGTTGATCTTTGCCTTCTACCCATATACTATCAATATCGTAAAAGGGAAACTTGCAGTTTGAATTGCTGCTGCCTTTCATACAACGAAAACACTCTCATGATAGAAGCATTCAAACGTCATCGTGGGTCTTGGAAAAGACTATACTTTCTTAAATATTGTTCTCGTTTTTCAAAACCACAAGATAAGGAACTTTTGGGAATTATTTCTAGCTCTTTGCTTGACTGGCCCTGTATATATATGCTCCTTTTTCTAGTGGCTCTGAGAATAGGTATTATACGCAGTCAAAGTCCACTGCCATGTCACAGACGACATTTACTTTAGTGAAAGACCTTCTAATGGACAAATTCTTTGCCAAATAGTACAATCTTATCCAATTAGCAGTAAGTGTATCAATTAGCGATATGTCTCTCAATTAGTAATATGTCTGTCAATTAGCAATATGTCCATCAATTAGTAATGTGTTTCTCAATTAGTAATATGGCTATCTTGAAACCGTTGAAAGTTTGATAACGTAGTAACATGGTTATGCGACATGTTAGATATAGCAGCCAAATCTCGCTCAAACTGAACCCCGCCACTTTTCACTGATAATGCCATTTTTGCTAATGCTATCCTAGGTCTTTTCTCCCACCACGCCCTCACCAAGACAGTTTTGCATTGGCTAGAATGGTTTTGAAAATAGGCCTCCCTGATTAGAGTTGACACGAAGTCGAACGACAACTGTAATCTTAACACTGCCCACTGTTTTAGACAATCGGATATATATATATATATATATATATATATATATATATATATAT
>NC_068996.1:13159870-13160293 GCF_001194135.2 Octopus bimaculoides | reverse complement strand
GTGTGTGTGTGTGTGTGTGTGTGTGTGTGTGTGTGTGTGTGTGTGTGTGTGATCAAACAGATTCCAAAATGGCTGGTGTTGGTCTGCGACGGCAAGAGTTATACAATGTAGTAGAATCGATAAGAAGAGTATAGTGTCCTTTTTCAAAATGGAGCCAGTTGCAGATAGTTTGTTTCAGCTTAGAGAACTAAAACTTTGCTGTCTTTCATTAGTTTCTATACAAACTTACATACACACACATATACACGAGTGAGTGCTGCTAAATTCCTGGTTTTGGGTAAAAGAAAATACAGGAGGATCAATTAATTATGATTTTATACAGCATATTCCCCTCTCAGATACACACGCTTATTACACCGGCCCTTTAGTTTTTCAAAGACTCGCAAAAGAACTCGGAAGGTTCGGGTACAACCCAGGCCTTTC
>NC_068996.1:13155235-13159319 GCF_001194135.2 Octopus bimaculoides | reverse complement strand
GAGAGAGAGAGAGAGAGAGAGAGAGAGAGAGAGAGAGAGAGAGAGAGAGAGAGAGAGTTGGGGGAAAAAGTAGTCTGTTGGAGAACTTCCCTGGCCTCTTTATTGCCCGCATATTTTTTAGACCCTAACATTGTGAGACGACACTCTTCGGATTCATATTTTTCAGCAGAAGTTAAAAATTCATGTCAGTGACCCTTTTGTTGTTTTTCTAATTGTTGGTCCAAGTCTGTAGCTTATTTTGCTGAAGATTGGCAACTTACTGCGACATTAATAATTTTTCAAGATTCTCTTATATTACTAAAATTGGTTGCTTTTCAATAAATTTTCTAAAGATATAAGTAATGTGAAATTATTAAGTTATCAATCATTTTAATGAATCAAATTTAATTATCTCTCAACAAGAAACCAGTGACCAGAATCCTTCAGACAAGTTATTCACACATCATGTGAGGTGTGCCAAAACCACGCAAGTCTGATTCTAAAGGGGTAAAGGTTTTCACGTCGTTTTTTATTTATAATTTAATAGACACTATTTCTTCACTAAGAGTTGAAGTAATTAATCACTAATATCGTGTTCTAAATAAGCAAGTCTGTGAAGACCAGGTCATACAGACAGGCTTTCATTTGTTTGTTCATAAAATATATTGTGCTGGACAATGAATTAGAAACACTTTCCTAATTCTATCTTTTGTCGCAAGAAACTTAAATAAATAAAAGTCATTCGTGCAGCGTAAACTTATACTGAAAATAGTCATAAACTTAAATCTATGACAGGTCAAGTAACAAATATATTGGAATTCCGACGGAACAGTTGTAATTTCGCATCTGATTACGAACCCGTAGGCCAAAATCTAAACGTTTATAGAACCAGTCCTCCTTAATATAAACAATAGACATAGACAAGGGTTTACGATGATTGGAAGCGGCAAAATCACTTTAGATTTAACAAAGATATCCCTTCGTTCTGTACCATCTGGTGTCAGCAATTTTAGGTGGAAACAGCCCAAATAAAATCTACCGATTCATCTAGTCTCAATGTATGAAGTGAGGAGCAATATCGCTTAGCAGGTTGCAATAACAAGGTCTTTGAAATAAGGCGTCACCGGTTTAGATGGCCAAATTGAAGTGAACAGGACGCGATACAGAGGGTAACGTTAACATGGGCACCACCCGAAAAGAAACGCTTCTCATTCAAGAAATATGAAGATTAGAGGGGTTGAATTTAAGCTGAAAGAATGCTGCATACGTGGAGAAACAACTGGCATCGAGTCATTGAAAGTTAATTTCACAAGTGAGAAAATAAATTAGAAAAGCATTTTATGAATGAATTAACCGTAAAACATATTCAATGTAAAAGTATATTTAAAATATTTAAGCACCAATTGTATGTGGTGTGTACTGGACATTAGTTATTTATTCATCTCGGATTGGTATTTATACTGTCTAATATGACTCTACATTATATGTGTTATATAGAAAATTTGTTGATGCTTCAGCTACAAAATTATTAAGGGTTTACGAGTTTTCTAATATATAATGAGGGCCATCTTTTAAAATTAAAATATTTATTTCCTTTTGAATATTTTTATTTTGGTGATATTTTGATACTGAGTATTATGGGAAAATTAGGAAAGATTGACAGGTGAGCTGGTAAGAATTGTAGTCGGTATATATTAATTTTAATTAATAAAAATACCAATATTTTCTCCCATGCCTTTTTCTTTATTGGGTTTAGTCATTTAGAAAATTGTTAACACTAAAAGTGTGATTTTAATAAATAAGTTTCTCACCCTCATATATCAGGAATGTTAGATCCCACTTTACTACGTTTTGAGTGGTGGGCACCAGTCAGAAATTTTTCTCAATCAATTTTTTTTAACTATGAAGTTATCTTTACTGTTAATTCTGAAAATACTTATATTTTCTGGCCACTTTAACATTTATCAATTGAGGTTTAGACGCCGCGTTATTGAGGAGGTCTAATAAAGCCGAAACGTAACCAGTCACTGCACTGCTAAACATTTGACTCACTCTCTACAGGTTTTCATAATTAATTAATTTTAATTAAATATAATAAAATTCCAGCTTAGGCTCCTTTGCTTTTTGTGCTGGAATCAGTCGTGTGTGTAATGATTGCTCACAGCACTAATGGTGCAGTTTTAATTAATTAAAATTTATAGGCTTAATGCATTTCCTAAGGTAACGCACGCATATAATTATTAAGTCGTTGTACTTTAAGAATACGAAATATAAAATAAGTGAAGTACTAGTACTCCGAAATGGATCCACAAGATTGTTATTACTCCCCGTTGAAGCTGCATTAGTTTTCTTATGCTGCTAAATCGTTTTAATAGGATTGGACATCGAAAAGTTTCATTCGATTCCTCTGTAAATTCCTTGGTATGTGCCACAGTAAAAACAAAAAACAAATAGTATGAAGCGAGAAATGTAATAAATTATTTTGCATGCATACACAAGCGTATGATTGGGATTCTTTTTCTCGCTTTTGTAAATCATATGCACACAAGTGCATGTCTCTGTGTGTTTGTGTGTGTAAGGTAGAGGGCTAGCGGGCGGGCGGAAATCGATCGATTTACAATCGTTAAAGCGCTGGACAAAATGCTTTGCAGTATTTCTTCAAGCCCTTTAAGTTCTGAGTTCAAATCCTGCAGAGGTCAACGTTGCCTTTCATCCTTTATTTCGATAAAATATAGTTCCATCAAATACTAAGGTGGGTCTATCTCTCTCTTTCTCTCCTTATTTCTTTCCTTCTTTCTTTCTGTCTTTATTTCTTGCTTTGAATCAGCTGACCCCAGTACTTGCCTCTCCTCAACAGTAATTGAGTTTTGATTAATTAAAATTTCTGGCTTCACACGTTATCTCGACTCTTGCTTAACTATTTGTGTTTTAATATTGTTTTCTTTCATTTTGCTTTTCGGTTTTCTTGTTTGTTTTTTTGTTTTTTTTGTGTTTTTTTTTCCAGTAAGAATTGTAAAATCTGGAACTGAATTACTAAAATAATACTTGTTGCTACTACTGTTGCTGCTGTTACTGTTGCTGCTGCTGCTATTTGTGGTGAAGGCGTGGTGTCAGCGTCGTGGGCGGCGGTGGTGATACTTTCAGCTTAAAGTCATTGGTGATCGAACATACCCGTGATCAAAGAAATTCCAGCTGCGATCATGTGACCATCCCTACTGCCTTTATTTATTCATTTATTTCTCTATTCATTTAAGACTTCATTATCTAATATGTTCTATTATGCTACGGTATTAGTTTGAGAAATGTTTGACTGCTATTTTTAGCACGAGTGACAGAGTTAGGTCAGTGAGTGAATAAGGGTGTATAGGATAGAGTGTGTTAATGAGTTGTTGTGTGTGTGTGTGTGTGTGTAAGTGTGTGTGTGTGTAAGTGTGTGTGTGTGTGTGTGTGTGTGTGCGTGTGTGTGAATGCAGGAGATTGTGAGTGTTTGAATAAGTGAGTACGTAAATGCGTCTGTACTTCCGTAATTGAGTTCATCAGTTAATTAGCCGTTTACTTTTTAAAAATATACGTGCGCCCTCCTATGTTTATGTGGACCTCGATTTGAGAAAGATTTGACTACCATTTCTTGTAGATCGCGCAATTAGGTAATCGTTGCTTCTATAGTTCATGCTATACTAACTGGATGGTGGGTTCACATGTTTTCTTTACTACTGTTTACTACGAGCATAAAGCAGTCTTACTTTTGAGAATGTCGCGTAAATTCATGAATGCTATTCTTCAATCTGACTGTTTCAGCGAATATTGAGAGATTTACCATTATAATTCCACACGGTTTATTTCTCCTTACAGGTTGCCACAGGTTTATGGCGTTCTTCAAAATACTATAATATCTAGTTGCGTTAAATAATAAGAAATAAATTATGACACCGGTTTTAGAAAGATACGTGGTATTTCTGTCAACGAAACCATTTGGAAATGTAATTCAAAAATCTTATGTAGATTCATGAGAGTATTCACCTAGCGGAATAATATAGGTGTTTCTTGTAGTATGTGGGGAGGTGGAATAAAATGTGAATCAGGTCTCCTTACCATATATATATAT
>NC_068996.1:13136430-13154380 GCF_001194135.2 Octopus bimaculoides | reverse complement strand
TATATATATATATATTATATATATATGTATGTATGTGTGTATGCGTGTGTTTTAAATGTTCAGTGTATTTCTTAAGGTAACGGTACATGTTGTGAATAAAAAGAATCCATCATCCTACGAATCCTATTTGTAATTTTGAACTATTGAAAAATATCTAGTGTGAGTCGGAGTGTTACAATAACTATCCGAATCTCCAGTCATAGAACCATAGAAAAGAAAGATTGAAGCGCTCAAATGTAATTTACATTGGCATCAAAATATCAATAAAGATGTTAGCAGATTTAATGATATTCCTTTAGAATAATTCTTCATAACTCAACATCTACGGAGTACCATTTTGAATAAATTGTAAATATACTAAATAAAATGCATTAAGTATTAATCTTTAATCTTCTTGAAGAAACTCGTTCTAATATTTAATTCATTAAGATCAATATGAATGTAAAATAAATCGAATCAATTAAATATCACTTGTTATTGATTTTGTTTGGGATTTTTTAAAGTCTCTGCTTTACTTTAGATCAGCCCTAACTGAATGGCCACGTAGATCAAAGACGTTCCAGCTATGACAGTCACTTCTTTATATGACAATAACTTTCGGCATCTTCCTTTTTATAATTTTTATTTATTTCTCCTTCATACGGAACTGCACATCTGTCATTCTTTGGACGTTTCCAATAGCATATAGGGTTTTTCTATGAGAAGATTATGTCAGTATATCGCTCAACTCATCTCTATTTTGAAGAAAGAGTCGCCATAAATGGTTCACCAAGGTCCTCACACAAAGTAATGTAGTTTCTATAAGGAGAAAGGAAGAGGTGGGGGAGAGATAGACAAAGAAGAAAGAACTTAACCTTATGAAAGACTGGAACTTTATTTTATCAGCTTCTGAAGGATGAGATGCAAAGCTGACTTCTGCAGGATTTGAACTCGGAAAGCATAAGACCAGGGAAGATTGAAATCACATGAACTGGTAGTGGTGGCGGTGACAATGGTGGGTGATTTATCTCCCGCTAGCAATATAAATAATAGTGCTTATATTTCTTCAGAGGTCTATATGTGAGGGTCTCTTAGTATTTTGTGTTCTAACACAACATCCACTAGTGGGGAAAAATACTACTTCTTGGTATTACTACTGCTTCTATCGGTAAAAATTGTTTTCTAAAGCATTGTATCCGATGCTAATGACTCTGCTAATTTGTCACTTGATCATTGTGCATCTGGGACCACATTATCTAATGTGTTGAACTGTCTCAGATAGGGAGGCAGATTTTATGGGGAATATAAGTAGTTAACTTGTCCATGAATTTGAAGAGTAAGGTGTTGCTGTGATTGCATATTGTGGCTGTTTAATGAAATTAGGTTGTTTTTTACTATACTGTTTTCGGACCTTCCCACCACCATTGTTGGTACCTATTTCTAATACAACGTATTTTGGTAGCTTAGATAAAGTGTGGTTGGTAATACCATTTGTATTGGAATACGAATCACAAATCGTTATCGTTGTCATAATTGTTGTCATTGGTTTTTTTTTATTGTTATTGTTAATGATACTTTTGTTGCCGTCGAGGGACTTTACAGTTCCCATGATCTTTCTCAACGTCTCAAAGACTGTGACTTGGAAGGCAAAGGAATTCTCAACCGGCGATTGTTGCCTTTGCTGTCGTCATCATCGTCGTTGTTCAGCTCCAGATTAGAGTTGATTAGCAAGGTCTATAATAATCAAAAAGCGTTTCAGTATGACTTTTCCAGTATTTTCCCGTATGTTTTGTTTATTTTTTATGTTTCGTAAATCCAGAACATTTGTATTAAATATAGCTTTCCTTTAAAGACGAGGAGTATGTGTATCAGTATGGAATGTTTTTATCTGTTTTGACCACTATATATTTTACTATGAAAAATATACTTTTAGTGTTATAAATTTTTTTCGGACGGTGGCATATCATTACTCTAAATGTCTGCACGTAGCTCCGCTTCTTCACAATTCTATCATATACTGCTATCGATACAAGAGTGAAGCACAATTCTGTATAAAGTGGAATTATTAGCAACCTATTCGCTTTACAACATGATTTAACAATAAATATAGGTGGATGGGACAAGGAGGAGAATTCGCAAATTGTTGCAGAACATAATTAACGGAAAATAATAAAACATAAAATACAAATGGGAGATAAATGTATAATTGAGGAAAATGTTGCAGATTAAATAATATTAAACATAGTGAAGGAGCTAATTTATAGGTTTACTAAGATACAAATTAATTATAACTGAAAGTGAAATACTGGTAATTGAAAAGAAGATAACGTAGCGTGTGGCCATTATAAGAGTGAAGACTTAAATTATTAAAGTTTTTAGAAGGATTAATTGAATCAATTAATTAATTAAAGCTACACAGTAAAGCTGAGTGCATTAATTAGGGAAACACACAGCGGGTGCAATCAGGGTACGGTAAGTTCGCAAGGAAAATTAAATTTGATACAGATATAAGGTTAAAGATTAGAGATCAAATGTCAACTGGTGTTGCAGCCACTGGCATTAATGGCATAAGCGTAAGCACGAATACGAGAGATAATTTTATTTAAAGTAATTGGGCACAGATTAAGTGGAAGTCCTCAGACACATTCTGCAGTATATACATGCATAAATACATAAGTATATTATATAGAGAGCTACACACACACACACACACACACACACACACAATACACACATATATACATATATGTGTGTGTATATGTTTGTTGTAGGCAGGAAGGCAGATAGGTAGGTAGGTAGGTGGGTGGGTGGGTGCAGGCATGGCTGTATGGTAAGAAGTTTGCTTCCCAAACACATTGTTCCCAGTTCAGTCCCACTGCGTAGTACCTTGGCAAATAACTTCTGCATTAATCTCTATGTGTGTGTGCGTGTATTTATACATGTACATATGTGTGTGTGTGTGCATGTATATATATATTTGTGTGTGTGTGTGTATATATGTATATATATATATATATATATATATATATATATATATATATACAAATACATACATGCACACATGCGCGCGCGTGTGTATATACAATATATAAATGACAGAAAACGGAATTAACGAGATTCAAAACCACTACGATCGTTTCGAAGCATTTTCTCACATTTACTTCATAGGTGAGTTGTTGTGCAATTGAACAGTTATCTTACATCTCTGGTGTGGAATGCACCTCCACAGGTGAAATGCGGCATTCCATTCATTGTTCCATTACAATAGTTCACAGACAGATCTGAAAACCATAGATTCAAGGAGAGATAAGATACTCTTACAATGAAAATACTAAATACATAGATAAAGGATAAAGAAATAAAGTCAAAATAAGAATATAAATGATTATACAAAAAATACTAAAAGTGTTCGTTTGGTTATAAATTTCTGTTCTTTCTAACAGTCAGAATATAAGAAAGAGAGAATTATGCAGACTAATAAATAAAGAAGGCAGGTGATTAGATCTTACATTTATATACCTCAGGTTTTCGTTTCTATATTCATTGTGTGTGTGTGTGTGTGTGTGTGTGTGTGTGTGTGTGTGTGTGTGAGAGAGAGAGAGAGAGAGAGAGAGAGAGAGAGAGAGAGAGAGAGAAATAGAAGGGGGTGATGGACTCCTTCGAAGCAAACCGAACGACCTGCACAAATGATTTGTTTATAATGATGAAATATATGTGCTGTACTTCAGCTCGCTCCTTCCATCAAATTGATGTTTCTTGAACAGGTGCATGGCGTTTCCCTTCATTTACTTAAATTTTATTTAATTTCAAATTATTTAGATTATCATACAAACTCAGCTGGGTTCTTTTCTTTTTTAGTATTTTTTTTTTTTACTTTTATATTCCATGTGGTACTCCCAAATTCTTCCTACTGAATTACGCTTAATTAGCCTGTTAATCACTCGTGGAAGTGTTAAGCCAGTAGGACATATACATTTTTACGCGATCTTAAATTTGCTGCTCATCTTTTATGTTTTGATTTTTGCCGTCAGAAGAGCCGTTAAGCGTGAAAACTCAGAGCAACCTAGTTTGAACCCCACCAAATGAGCACAGTATGAAGATAATGCTGAATAGCAGTGTGTAGTTTTTGAATCATAGTCAATCCATTCGGTGAAAAATATCACATTCCCCACAAAATGTTTACACTAGGCGAATGAGAAAATAAAAGCTGTGTCAATAAAACTTAATTATAAGTTGAAGTTACGAAGCAAACAGAAATCCTCACGAAGCAAACATCCAAAAGATAAGAAATAGATACAATGAGGCTTAAAATCTAGTCTAAACATATAGAACCTAATAAATGACAAGCCGAATAGCTTACCTACACAGCTAAAATAGATTCTCCTGAATGCCTCCGTACATGCAGCAAAAAATACTTCTTCCTAACTAAACGTCTACGAAGAAGACTTCTGAATACTAAATCTACAAAATAAAATTCATAAACCATTAATGTTCAAACATATTGCAGAGAAATTTCTCTTTGCAATATTTAACTCAATAACGTCAATATAGTATTTAAGAAATAAAATCAACTGTGCATTTCTTGCTGCTATATATATTTATCTATAAAGGATTATAGAGTAATTTTATAGCGAATTCCATGCGTATCTAATTAATCCAGTGTAAAGCAAACTGGGTCTAGTCAATAAAAACATATTAAATTCCATAAATATAGAAGTTAGTTCAATAACAAACTTAAGTCAATATAATTTTAGCAGCACTAGTATGAAATCGTTTACTACTAGCAATAAATAGACTAGCTGTAGATTTATCTAGTTCCATAGTGTGAAGTACCACTCATTTATTTTGTCCTGAAATAGATGGATGATACTCTGTAATATCTCTAATTCGGTAAAATGTACGCCACCACAACGCAAATTAGTCTTTATACAATAATGAATATATGGATGTTATAATTAGTGATAAAGCTTTCAGTGTTACGAAACAAAGAAATAAGCTTTTTATAGGTATCTGTGGGCGCGAAACTATCAGACATAGAATAACAAAAACGGACATAGAATAACAAAGCCCTCAATAAGAAACCTGATAGACATGATGGACGTATTATATCTCATAATAAGAACGGGTGCGATATGGACAAAGTCAGGAAAACGTTTTAGTATAATCAGAACATTTAATCTAAAAGTTACGAGAAGTAATGGACTAAAAATAGTATAACACTAAAATAGACATAACACTAAACCTGATGACAACTAAACATTATTCACATCGTAAGCCAAACGAATGAGCAATAAAGGTTTTAACCACCCCTCCGCAATTATTAACCACATTCATTCCAGCAGATGCGTTTCTAAGCATTCATCTGACATATGGGTTATCAAAAGTTCATTCCAAGTTTGATATTCACAACAGACTTAATCATTCAGATACAGGAGCAAAACTATCCCCCACGTTATTGTCAAATTACGTTTAACATTTAAAAAAAGACAAGGGAATAAGGAACTTAAGTGCAAATTCGAAGGTATACAACACACTATACAATAAGTGCAAACAAAAATATACAGGTTATTATACTTTAAATACATTCTTGTTCAAGATATGTTCCTGCTACTAAACGGTTACAAACTTAAATTTCAGGAAACTAATAGAAAAACGAAGCACCTAAAATTAGGCTTAGCACGCAGGTTGCACCTTTCATTGTAAATCGGTTACACACCAGTTATAAGCAGATGACAAAGATAAAAAGAACTTAAAACACTGAATTTGGGTGAATCAATAGTTGATGAAAGCCGTAGTGTTTCAAATTAACACGTGTCCAATATTTGAAAATTAAATTTAGTTTTATGTATTGTTTATTTAACCACCAGATATATTTCATTCTGACGTTAAAGTAATTTACATGCGAATGTTTATGTATACAATAACCAAACTTTAAAAAACACCGTGTGGACCAGACCAAGTCCTTTCGTCTCTGAGAGCCTGTCTCTGCAATACTGCTCTTTGATATTTCATGTATACAGGCCAAAGCTTACACAACGAATACTTGAGATGCAACAGCTAAAAAGTTATATTAAATATTAAACATTCTCCCTCACTTGGCTGTATTGTTTATAACGCCGGAGACTCAGTGAATGACCCGAAAAATCATTTTGTGTAGATGACAAATGCTAAAAGCATCGAAATTCTATCGGTTGACGAAAATTCTTCAGCACTTGCGGATGGCACTGCTGTAGGAAGCCAAGCTCCGAGTGCCAGACTGAAAATTGGTCAACATATAAGAGTAATACTGGTCAAACAGCCAGTGATATCGAGAAAAGCTAGTGAGTTTTGTATACAATAATGTCATCCACTGGTGCTGATGAAATTTCGTCAACCGATAGAATTTCGATGTTTCTTAGCGCCTATAGTCTACACAAAATGATTTTTCAAAAC
This sequence comes from Octopus bimaculoides, assembly GCF_001194135.2. Taxonomy (NCBI): domain Eukaryota; kingdom Metazoa; phylum Mollusca; class Cephalopoda; order Octopoda; family Octopodidae; genus Octopus; species Octopus bimaculoides. The sequence continues at coordinate 13,147,969 of NC_068996.1, read as the reverse complement.
TTTCACAGCAGTCTACGGGGTCATAAACAACACATCCTAGTTTGGTTGGCTGTGTTAACGTTCGTTCCAAAGGCTACTTCTGCCGCTAATAACCAAAATATTAAATAACATCTATGTATCTTCAAATCTGTGAAATTTACACTTGAATTTCTTGTTAGAGTTACTTTCGCCCATGTTTTGTCTTATAGGTGTAAGGCCTTCCATGCATAGATAGATAGACAGACAGACAGACAGACAGACAGACAGATAGATGATAGGTAGGTAGGTAGGTAGGTAGGTAGGTAGGTAGGTAGGTAGATTTATAGTGAAAATTTACAAAAAAAAGAAAAGACGATAGATAGATAGATAGATAGATAGATAGACAGACAGACAGACAGACAGACAGACAGATAGATAGATAGATAGATAGATAGATAGATAGATAGATAGATAGATAGATAGATAGATAGATAGACATAACAAATATGTGTGTTGTTTATCTCTGTTTATATCTTCGTTTCGGTTATGTCTTGTTTTGATTGTCTTATCAGCTGAAAGGCTTTCTTTGTATAAATTAATACTTGTATCCTTTATTATTTGTTTGTTTTTGTTACCGTCTTTCATTTTCCGTTCTTTCATATAGTTTACCGTTTGGTCTAGACCTAGTCATTTTTTTCTTTCTTTTTATCTTCTTGTTCCTACATCTTTCATTCCGACCTTCATCTCCGCTCACATATATCCTAACAGCGTTTCTTGTTGGCACCATCAAAATGAACAATACTATCGATAAGGCGTTGAAATTGTGAGGAATATTGGTTGACATCTTTTGTGCGTTTCTTTCTTGTGTTCCGTATGTTCCTTCGTCGTCTTTCTGTGCAACATTTTACCATTATACATGTTTAGGAAGATAGGTGTATGAATTCAATGTCTCATTCAGTTCAGTGACATATGAAATATTGACCTGCATATGGTTGCCTGATATTTCGGATTTTATTATATAATGATGCATTTCATAATCTTATGATTGTTGCGAGTCTTACATACCCCAATGAGACACTGTAGCGAGACCATACAATCCTTTCCTCTGTTTTCTATTCTGATATTATGCCAGGCTTAAAGTTCCACTCAATTTAGGATATGATTGGATTAACAAATTACGAAGCAACAGTGAACTTCTTTATATTCATGAACACTCACTAATGGAAGGGATTGCTTATCTGTTCATTTGTGTCATACTGTCGAACCGTCAAGTGTGGTATGCTCCACTTTGATACGTCTCGACCATTAAATAGAGCTCCTTCAATCTCAAATATATACTTGTGTGTGCGTGTGTGTGTGTGTGTGTGTGTGTGTGTGTGTACATGCGATTCCTTATATACAACATATAAAAATAATTACATATATATACACAAACTATTTAGACGGTATAAATTTTAGGTTCAAATTTTTTAATTAAATTTCAGTTGCTTTCAAGGTTTAATTCTAAATGAAGCTGAATTGAACTTGAGCAAAACAGTGATCCATCTGGCCGTCAATTTTGTGACGAAACAAACGACCTTAACTAGAATAACCTAATTGGGCAAAATCACCAGCCAATAAAGTGACAAAACACACTCGATACATACTCTTCGAAATTGTCACCCAATAAATCAACACACGTCATTCTCTTAAATAATCGACACCTGGTATCATAATACAACCCACACACCACATAACAACTCACACAACCTCTGTTGTATAAAGTTGCCACTCAATAATGTAATACACCCCATTCAGCAAATTAATCTACACAACCAACAGTCAACGCTAAAACACTAAAAAAATATTATAAAACATTAAAAGGTAAATGGAAGATAATAACTGCATGTTAATGGAAATTATTTAAGATTGAATAATATAAAAATTAATGAACGAGGAGAAGGAGGAGGAGGTAAGCTATAGTGTTTTCTGAGTGCCAAATTTATTTTAACTGAAAGTGAAACACAATTCATACAACACTTAAAGGAAATCACCATCAGTGGTATTAACGCAGCGTTCATTGAGTGGTTTCTACATAAAAGTAATGAAACATTAAAAAATAACAACAGAAATAAAACAAAATTTCTCACAACAACAAAGTAACACAGATGTAACATACAAAACAATTTTTTAAGAGGTGGTGGTCAGTCGATACCATTGATCCCTAGTTGTTCAATATCGATACTTTATTTAATCGATCCGGGAAGCATTACAGGGAAGGACAGTCAAATTTCTCCAAGGCCAAACTTTATTTAACCAGCCACCCAACTTTCAAACTAGCTGGCTATGCCTTGTACCCAAATTAATGCTGCTGCCGCCGCCGCCGCCGCTGCTGCTGCAGCTGATGATGATGATGATGATGATGGTGGTGGTGGTGGTGGTGGTGGTGGTGGTGTTTGTGATGGTGATGATGGTGATGATGGTGATGGTGGTGGTGGTGATGATGATGATGATGATGATGATGATGAGAAAGAAGAAGAAGAAGAAGAAGAAGAAGAAGAAGAAGAAGAAGAAAAAGAAGAAGAAGAAGAAGAAGAAGAAGAAGAAGAAGAAGAAGAAGAAGAAGAAGAAGAAAACTTGATCAGGATAATGGTTATGCATGGGCGCCTTAAAACTAGAAGTAGCATAGCGGGGTTTTACTTACGTAGGGACGATGATGGAAGAGTATTGGTTAGAAAATATGTTAGTGTTATGAAGAAAGCCAAGTACCTTTATGAGAAATGGCGACGAAAACAATATTCTTGAATGCGAAAGTAATCACTGACAATGGTGAGATCCTCCAGGAGTAGAAAATGGAGTATCGGGTTGTCCGGAAAGTTTGTGCCGATTTTTAAAGGAAAGAAAAAGGTCAATAAATACTTGCCATTACATTTTTAATCAACCAAATATGAACCATTTTGTTGCACAATGCGTCTCTATCTTTCCTTTAATTTGAAAATACCCTCTTCCCAGAATTGAGGTGGTTTCATGGCAAATAAGTTGAAAGGTAAGCTATTATAAATCGGCACGAACTTTCCGGACAACCCAATATTTTAGAAATGATTAAGACGTTTTTTTTTTTTCTTTAGGAGTCAGAAGGATTGATTCTTGCTACTCACGAACAAGCTTTATGAGCCAACTCAAACAAGTTGCAGAGTAGATTATGTGGTAAATCATCTGAGACAGTAAGACATATAATTAGTGGATGTTCAAAACTGCCCAAAAGAAGAACAAAAGCGCCATGACAAAAGTGACAGTGCGAATACACTGCGAATTGTGCAGGAAGATGGAACAGGGTGGTATGAGCACCAATGTTGTTGCCAGTTGCAGAGAGTGATAAAGAAATACTAATGTAGGATATGCCAATCTACTCAAATAAGAAGTTGTTACATAACCGACCAGATATCACTCTCATACGGAAGGAATCCAAAGAATGGATCTTCATCGACGTAGCTATACCTCCAGACCAGAATATCGTGAAGACCGAAAACGAGAAAGATGAGCCAAACCAATTGTCAAGTATGTAGGAGGTTTTAAACAAGGGATATATATTCAAAATTGGTAAAACTAAAAATTGCCGAGGATAAATTAAATTTATTATTGTTACTGAATATGTTAGTGTTATTAAATTTCTGAACAGTTTTGCTGCAGTTTATTTATGTAGTTTGATTCCTTTATCAATCAATCTCTACTAAGATAGAGATGCGTGTAAAATTAATAATAGAGAAACGAAAATAAAACTTTGGAAACAGCAACGCCGCCATAACTTACATGGAAACCATGAGTGAGCTTTTTATGGGAGATAATCAGAAAAAAGTCTTAAAAGTCAACGTAAGATCGTAATACTTCATGTAAAGTAAATATAACAAATAATCCAGAATCTTTGTCCAGTACCTGATCGATCCCAAAATCTAATCAGTTCGTGCCAGTCACGAGGCCAGACATCCCTGAAAGTTTCATCTGAATCCATCCAGCCGTTCTTGAGAGATCTTGTCCACAGACAAACAAACAAACAAACACGACTGAAAACAATACCGTCTGCCTTCACTAAGGCGGATGGTGGGTTAAAGCATTAAAGGTGCAGCGCTACACTGAACGCATATCACAATTCCAACAAAACCGATTATTCTCAAATAACCAGAGGCAGTTTTTTTAAGGGCTTAGGATCCTGATGCAGAAGAAACCCGCCAATTTTGGAATAATATCTGGGGCAAGAAGTTTCGCACAACCACGGTGCTGAGTAGATACATTCCGTGAGATCTGAACTCCATCACGTGGAGGCTCCACAGCAGGGCCATGTGTGCATAACAACGAAAGATGACATTGCACAGATATCAAAACTGCCAAACTGGAAAGCGACAGGACCAGATGGAATTCAAGGCTACTGGTTCAAATGGTTTAGATCAATATACAAGAGAATTGCGTCGCAATTAGACAATTGCCTACAGAACGGTACAGTTCCGAAGTGGATGGTAGAGGGAAGAACAACATTGTTAATGAAAGATCGGTCAAAGGCCAATGAGGCTGGTAATTACCGACCCGTTGTTTGTCTTAACCTCCTAGAAAATATTGACAGGTACTCTTGCAGGGAAAATATATACGTTCTTTGCAGAAAGCAATCTCCTGCCAGTAAAACAAAAGGGATACTGAAAAGGATCCAAGAGCACCAAGGACTGCCTTGTGATAGACAACGCAGTAAGGAAGAACTGTAAACGGTACCAAAAAAACTTGTGTATGGCCTGGATAGATTTTAAAAAGGCTTACGACATGTTGCCGCACTCGTGGATTTTGGAAACACTCCACATGTGTGGAATAGCTGAGAACGTGTGTGCACTGATTAAGAACAGCATGCCTAGTTGGAAATCGTGTCTTTCCTGTAACAACTAGCACTTAGCCAAGGAGGTAACAATCAAAAGAGGTATCTTCCAAGGAGACTCTTGTTCACCTCTGCTGTTTGTTATAGCCTTGATCCCGCTTTTTGTAGTCCTACGTAAAATCAACGTGCACCATGCGAAAGAACGGGCCTCGTCTCAACTACCTTCTTTTCATGGATGATTTAAAACTGTTCGCAAAAACAGAGCCTGAAATGGAGAGGTTGGCTGAGACTGTGCAAATGTACAGCAAGAATATAGGGATGGGATTCGGTATCTCGAAGTTTGTGGTGCTTATTTGAAGCGAGGAAAAGAGTAAATTGTAGGGGCATAGAATTGCCAAACGGTAGTAGTACCAGGAGATTAACATATCATCATGAAAGAAACAGAAAAGACTTTCTAATAGAAAAGACTTGCAAATAGAAATTGAAAAAATGTGGCACCTCAAGGCGACTACCGTACCAGTAATTGTAGGATCTCTAGCAATGATAAAAAAAAAGGCACTGAAACCTATTTGAAAATGATACCAGGCTTACCATCCCTACAGGAAGTGCAAAAAATCGTGTTAACTGGAACGACTCATGTACTGAGAAGAGCATTATCACTGTGAAAACAACATCCATTCATGAATTTATTTATTTATTAATCTTTTTACATACATATTTTACCTGTGAATTTGCTTGTGTGTAAACTGGGAATGCATACAATGAGCTTCTCTGCCCTAGGTGTACGGAAAACACTCGGCAAGAAATGGAAGAAAATTTGAAGACAGAAAAAAAACAACAACAACATAATAATAATAATAATAATAATAATAATAATAATAATAATAATAATAATAATAATAAATGACGATCACATTATTATTTTTATTATCATTTCTTTATTGCCCCCACTCGGGGCCTCAAGCAAAAGAGAAAGTTCGATACGATAATAATAGTTCTTTTGAGTATAGGTGCAAGGCCAGGTATTTTGAGACTTATCGATTAAAATGAATCCATGGTTTTAACTGATACATATTTCATCGACCACGAATGGATGAGAGCAAAGTCGGCTCCTACAGAATTTGAACTCAGAACGTAAACAGCCAGAAAATGCACTGCAAAGCACTTTTTATACCGAGGCTCTAAAGATTCTGCCAGTTCATCGTTTTATATTATAATAATAATAATAATAATAATAATAATAATAATAATAATAATAATAATAACAACAACAACAACAACAACAACAACAACAACAACAACAACAACAACAACAACAACAATAAAAATAATAATAATAATAGTAATAATAATAATAATAATAATAATAATAATAATAATAATAATAATAATAATAATAATAATAATAATGTTGAATTATTTGAATGAAATGATTGTTGTGTTAGTGAAGTTTAATAGATAGCAAAAAGAAATGTCGGATAGACTAAGTTATATTGATCAAATGGGTCCAGGTTATATATGACTACATTAAGTCTTCTTATATATTGCTTAAAGAAAGGAAATGTTAAATAAAAGCATTTCTAGATAAAAGATTCACTTAGTTTCAAAGTAAACAAAGAGACAATCGAAAAGACAAACGAGAACGGCAGAAAGAACAAAGACTTTAGTGAAGAAAAAAGTGAATGAAAACGAAAGTAAAAAAAATAAAAAGAAATGAATGAATGAGCGAATGAATGAAAGAAAAATAAGTCTGTGTTTAACCTAAACTGCATCAGCAATAGTAGATTAAGACACTACTACTTCTGTTACTACTAGCACTATAACAACTATTACCTCTACTTCTACCATCACTACCACCTACCATCACAGTAGAATTACTACTACTACTTCTACTAATACTATTATTATTACTGCCACCACCACCAGCACTACTATTGCAACTACTACTACTACTACCACTACCACCACCACCACTACCACTACTACTACTACAACTACTCATTTCTAAGCTGAATCTTCGTTGCACTGTGATTAGTTTTTCGATACATTATCTATAATGAAATGCGGTTGCTCAGATAATTCAATTTTTTTCTCCCCTTATATAATGAATAATGCAATTTTTATTAAAGATCTTTGACGCAAAATAAATAAATGAAAATAAAAATATAACAATGATAATAATAATAATAATAATAATAATAATAATAATAATAATAATAATAATAATAATAATAATAATAACAACAACAATAATAATGATAATAATAAAGAAGAGGTGGTGGTGGATATTAATAAAAGCAATAATAATAATAATAATAATGCATTCTTAATTAACCACATGTATTGACAAAAAGATCGAAGGTTGTACAGGGTTTAGTATGGGATTACATAAAAAGCATAGAAAGAAGGCAAACTTCTGAGGGTTATCTGTAACAAAACCAAGCAAAAAAGTCACCTTGACTTCTAACGTAAGGGTCTTCTCCCAGTTGTAGTTCTCCAGTCTGCAATTGCCCCCGCAGAGCAGACCATTCACTCGGATTATAATCGCCATTCTCATTTATCTTTGAACAAATTTGCTGGAGGTAAGCACTTCACTCTTTGCTCTCGTTTCCTTTTTCGAGTCTATCTTGTAAAACTTGAGACCTTGACCAAAGTGGAAATGTCAATCTTCAACCATTTAAATTTACTATAGACTCGAGACAGAAAAAATCTATCTGCCCTTCCTGATCAAAGAACAGTAGTAGATACATTTTCACGGTGGACTCAGCTGGTAGCTGAATCCGTCTTACGTATGACAGCAGGTGTTCGACATAACACACAAGTTGATAATGCTGGGGCACTAGACGACTGCGTGCAGAAAGTTTTCGCTGCCCGGCTTGCGTTTCAGAAAGACCCAGTTGACAGCCTTCACGTGTCTAAAGAGTTTAAACCACAATGCGTCCTGGTAGCACCAACAGGCCAGAGATTTCTGGAAATTATCCATGAGTTTTGACCTAAAAGTCTTTCGGTTCAGACCAGCCAGTAAATATTCATCGACGCCTAGATTTAGCACGAGGACTTAGTCGATTTTTTTCGTAACTATTTTTCAATAGAACGTTACCTGTGAACAATTATTTTTCGCATTACCCGACGGAGTGATGAACAGGAGTGATTTACGCTATTTCGAACATCAAGTACTCTGTCTTGGTATTTGTTTGATCGAGGACTGTAGCTGTGTCAAAGAGACGAGTTGAGGAAAAACAAGCAGCTATCACACCTGTCTATTCTCAAGAATTGCCTGAAATGTCGCAGACTCAATGCATGCCTGCGCATTATCAGTCTTAACATACCAAGATCCCCACATAGCGAATGTTAACCGCAAATGGACCGCCTCATCAGTGAGACGTGTTCTTTTACAAAAATCAAAAGAGCAGATCCTTTAGTCCAGAACGATATTCAATACAGCAAGGCACGACGGTCAGGTGAGGTAGATATTATGCGCGTGGTATCTTTCTCTCGACTTGTCCTGGGTTAGACACACCTTTGTTGTCATTACCTCGTCCTAGTTCTCTAAATAATGAGGTGGACCAAACCAGCCAGACTCCAAACTATTTATAACCAGTCTATTAGCGCTTTACGACGCTGTTGGGTGGTAAAGATCTGCTTCTCCAGATCCATTGACGTTTTCTGGTTCATTATGGTTACTATCAATGCACTGGAGTCCCGTAAGGCAACGCCGGTCAACTAGATCAGTTTGGTGTCCGATACTATGACAGTGAAATATGCCGGTACTGATCATATGCTAGTTTACGTGTAACGTCTCTCAGTGTCTCTAGTTTTCACAGTAGTGACTCAAGATCTAGTACATATATCAGATACAAGAAGCAACAACCTCGACAGACCGAGTGCATGATACTGTATGATTCCAATAGGTGGTCATTTACATTGATTACTGAATGGATGTCTTTCCTCACTGCAGCGATCTTATCCTTATAGATGGACGGAAACTGGCTGCTGTGAAAACAAATGCCAAGTATTTGAGAGTGGTATCGCTATTGATAGCTTTCTGATGATTCAAGCTTTCGGTTCATCAGGGATCCAGCTATGCTAGGTTCTTTACTCACCCTCACTATGATGAACTGAAGATGGAGGTTATCGGGGAGAATGTGTTCTGTGTGGGGTTTGTCTACGCATTACCAGTCTACTGACGACAAACGCCCACCCGCTCCGCTCACGCCTAGGCCAAATTCTTGATATCTGCGTTTAAGAAAGTTATGGTCCGAAAATTATCAATGTAGACCCATGCGCTTTTGCGGAGGGGTAGGATTACATTGTTCTAAAACCCCTACCACTCTTTGACTCACTCATACAACTGGTGATTCTCCCATTCTGCTACCCGTTTCTGTAGAGTTCAGTGAAGAAATTCAGAATATAAAGCAGTGTTTGTTAGACAAACCAAAGTTATCGATTTGCTCAGAGTGGTACTGTCTCTCGCTTTTCATATTTCCGCAGCTGCAAATCTGCTTCTTTCACCGAGTGTCGTGGCAGACCAGAGGAGGTAGGCATTGAATATCACCCACCGATCCGGTTCGCAAAGTGCCATTAAAAAGTCACCTTTTTCTACTTGGAATAGAGTAGCACGCCTGCATCATGGCCCGCTAAAAACCGGGCATCTTTATTGCCATGTGACACCTCTGTCATCTTGATGCATCGAGCACTTTTCATCACTGTGTGCTTTAGAGTACGCGTTTTAGCGCTTACAGCATAGCCTTTATGCTTCGAGTTGGAGAATTGGTAAAAGGCTCATCTCCTTGCAAGCAGGTCAGTTGCAATGGCTTTCCTAAGCATTTTTTTCTAAGTCTCTAACAATACCCCCACCACCCAATATAGTTTTGTCTATCGCTAGTCCATTACTGTCATCGGCCGTTTTACTATTTTTCGTTGACGGTTGTCTGCTTAATATATACGCTAAGCCAATATCTGGAATCTTTGCGCACTGGTAAAGATGCATCTCTGTACCCTATTCGACCGTACACATTACAAATCTGTGACGTTTATTATCAACGTTATCTCTATTTACGTGTATTGAGGATACTCTATCTAGATACGATATGTTGTATTTAAGATTTGTGTGCGTTGATATATTATTTGTTTGAGATATATAGTTATGGCGTGTAATGTTTTGCTTTTGGTACATGTTATTCATTACTTCTTTGTTGTCTATAATCCTATAGCTTTTAATGTTCATTTATTTATCTATTTATTTGTGAGTATTTATTGTTCTAGTTATGGCGCAGATGCAGATTAAGCTGTGCTTGTGCTTTTGTCATGTGCTTGCAGTGTTGAAATTCTCTCCGATAGAGGGAGGGAGCGACGGAGGTGATGGCGGTGGTGACGGTGGCTGTGGCAGTGGTGCTAATGATAGAAGTGGTGGTTGTGGTAGTGATAGATGTGTTAATGGTGATAGAGGTGGTAGTGAAGGCGATGGAACTGGTACAGGGTGATGGTGGTGGTGGTGGTGGTGGTGGTGGTGTATGTGGTGATGAATGCGGTGGCGATGATGGAGTTAATTTTGATGATGTACCATAAAAATCATCCTTAAAAAATCATCTGGTTTTTCTTCATTTTTTTTTTAATAAGGAAAGATTTATTTTGTCCTTTTTTCTTTATCTCTTACAGTTAATGGGAACAATTTTCCATCTTTTTCATCTTTATCGCCGGATCTAATTCAACTCCCGAGTGGGTTAGAATTCCACGTCACGGTTGAGGACTCGTGTGTCACACATGAATGCCTTCTACACACATACTACGATTCATCATATGTCCTGCACCAGTAGTACACATTATATCTTCACATTAATTATCCATCTTCCCAGATAAATTTCACACTCCGACAGAAGACAACTGAAATCGCTACTGTGAGGGTCTCGTTAAGAAACTGCACTTCGCCGACTCCGAAATATCGGGTCTTAATGATCGGGTCTATATCGCCCATATTTCCCGCGAGCAACTTTCCACGTTGGCTGATACTTCCCGCATATTTCCCGCAAGCACCTCCCCACATTGGCTAGCATTTCCACCAGCACACTTTTTTCACCGATCGAGAAAGCGTGGTAGACGGAGGAAAACGCGGAGGAGACAGGTGGAGGAAAAGACTGCGAGGGTTGTCTTGAGAAGGGGGGATGCCCAAAACAGGGCAAGATGGCGAGATGGTGTGAGGGCGGTTTTTATGGCATTGAGGTAGATCCGGCCGACCCCGTTAATGGGGGACAAAACCCGGATTTAAAACACTGGATGATAATGATGATGATGATGATGATGATGATGATGATGATGATGATGATGATGATGTACTTGTAAACTAGTGTTCCTCTGGCACTTATTTCTGCAAGCTACGGGGGCACTTATAACGTAGATCTTTGCCTGATGTTCATTTCTTTAAAACTTGATGTTTGAATGCCTTAGAAACCCATGCGGTACCGTTGCCGCTCCTTCGAAACATTTGGCCTTCGTGGTATTAGTGCTGCTACTGCTTTGGGTAGTCACATTGGTAGTTGTGGTGGTTGCATAGGTGTTAGAGTTATCCGCTGTCGAAGTTGCCGTAATAGGATTATTTATCTACTTTTGGTCGTTATAGTAGTGATATATCGATGTTAGTGCTTTCCTTATTGTCATATAACAGCTTCACTTTTATTCTTATTTGCTTTTGTTCCTTTGTCTGCTTTTTTGTTGTTGTTGTTGTTGTTTTTGTTTTCTGTATTTTTTTAA
>NC_068996.1:13130521-13136316 GCF_001194135.2 Octopus bimaculoides | reverse complement strand
TTTGCTTTTGTTCCTTTGTCTGCTTTTTTGTTGTTGTTGTTGTTGTTTTTGTTTTCTGTATTTTTTTAACTGTCACTGTTAAGTACTAAGATGGGGATAATGGTGGTGGTGGCAATGGTAAAAGAATTACTCTCGATTTTGCATTATCTTTCCTTTAACTACTGCTACTATTGTTTGTGGTAGTGTCTTGATAGAGTTTTTGTTGTCGACACCACTACCTGTTGTGGGGAAATTTCACAGGTGGCGGGTTGTTGTTGTTGTTGTTGCTGTTGTTGTTGTTGTTGTTGTTGTTGTTGTAGCTTTCGCGGCTGCTGTTGCTCACGCCCGTCACAGTAAGCAGTGGTGTACTATTTTAGTCATTGTATTTCGCTGAAAGGGAAAACCTTCAATCATTGATAGACAGAAAAATAAAGACTCAGAGATAAATTCCACCCTTCTTTGAAAGTTACATTCCAGTTCTTCCTCCTCCTCCTCCTCCTCCCCGACCCACCAGTAAAAGCGACCATCATCTTAAAATTGCTTTTTCGAAACAAAGATTTTTCAGAATTTTTGTCAACATTTTTTTTTCTTAACCTCGAACGGGGCAAGAAACAAAGGACTAACTAGCCGACTGGAGTCTTGGTTAGATTAAGAAAAAGGTAAATTTAGACATATTAACAATGAAAATGTAACGAGAATACATGAATAAACAAAAATCTTATGAAAAAGCAATCGAGTAAGTGTTGTTAGTACAACGAGCAACAATAAAAAGAACGACGACACCGACGATGATAATGATGATGATGATGATGATGATGATGATGATGATGATGATGATGATGATGATGATGATGATGATGATGATGATGGTGATGGTGATGATGATGATGATGATAATGATGATGATGATGGTGATGATGATGATGATGATGATGATGATGATGATGATGATGATGGTGATGATGATGATGATGATTATGATGATGATGATGGGGGAATGTTGGTGGTGGTGGTGGTGGGGGTTACGATGACGACGATGACGATGACGATGACAACGACGATGATGATAGTGATGATGATGATGGTGATGATTACGATGAGGATGACGATGACGATGATGATTATGATAATGACGAACTGGGAGAGGCAGATTTCTTTTATTTGCCACCGGGTCATCGTATAATTGGGGCAATACAAAGACGAACATGAAATTTGAGGATTTACATAGAGTTGAATGTTAAAGTAAAATAGATTTGAAATGTAAGTAGACTTACAATACAATACTATCAAAAGATGAAATGTGAGTATACATGGCAAAAAGCATTAAATCAACAAATTTTAAATAATAATAATAATAATAATAATAATAATAATAATAATAATAATAATAATAATAATAATAATAAATAATGATAAATAAGGAAAGAAAATTTACATTGTTATGATTAAGAATGAGTTTAACAGCAGCTACTTGTTTCTTCAAAACTAGTTTTCTTGACTTAGTAAACTCAAGATTGTTTGTAATGCGAACATTAACATGAAAGCTATTTGGTTTCGCAGAGAAAGAAGAAAAAATGTACCTGATTAAATTGAAAATGAAAACAATATTACAAAGAAACAAAAATAAAATGGAAATATATAGCCAAAAAAATTCAAGACAAAGATAAATAGTTGAAAGGTATACTTAAAGAAATCTATCTTTTAATTTGCGATGTCGTTCCTTATTTGGAATCAGAAAAACCAAAAAGATGTTTTAAAAAATTCAAACATAAATTTTTCATTTATATTTATATAATTTTTGCTTTCTATCCTCGTGTTTATCTCATTATATGCAGGATTCGCATTTTCATCTTGTTGTTGTTGTTGTTGTTGTTTTCTTCTTCTTTTTTCTAAATTTCTATCTTATCATCATCATCATCATGATCAGCATCATCATCATCATCATTGTCATCATTATTATCAAAGACGACGAGCTGGCGGAATAGTTAGCACGCTGGGCAAAATGCTTAGCAGTATTTCGGCCGTCTTCACATTCTGGGTTCAAGTTCCACCGATGCCGTCCATCCATTCGGGGATCAATAGAATAAGTACCAGTTGAGCACACACCGGAAATTGCTAGTCTTGAGCTACAATTTGAAGCTATTATTATTACTATTATTATTATTATTATTATTATTATTATTATTATTATTATTATTATTATTATTATTATTATTGAGTGAGAGAGCAGCGCATGCCATCAAAGTGACACTGGGGTAAAATATACGAAGCCCAGTATACCCATCATGACTACCCATCTGATAAGGGTACACCAGGCACATGCATCATAACGATATGTGCGTGACATGGTGATCTCATATCAAGATAAACAGTGCATGACCTCGCAGGTGGGGCCCAGTTAGAATTTTCTTCAGGTCGAGTAGCCCATCCCGCTCAAAAGGTCCCTGAATAAATTTGTTTAAGGATGTTGAGCAAAACACCCATGTTTCCAAAGGTGAATTATTCAAACCCCAAAGAATTCCTCTCAACACATGGCTATGATGCTCCTCCACTACTTCTGCTCATGATCAGGGATGCACATATCATCAGCCACCAAGGGCTATGCTCAACTGGTTAAGGTCAAACAACTGACAAGCAAATATGTGGTATTAAGCAGAATATTTGCTGTAGCCCATCTTTTATACCAAGACAAAACAATGTACATGATAACACTTCCAATCAATTAAGATCAGAAGCCATGACAGCCACTGTCTGGTACTGCGATGAAAACGACTTAGACAGCATATTTAACACGCCTAGTGCCTTCACGCAATCCTCAGACTGAAGCATGAGAACCCAAGTTCGAAATTTCCTCAAGACATTTTCATCCGATAGTATTGTTTGACTGCTATTTCTAATAGGTTCAGCAGCCATATAGAGAAACTCAACGATCCAGGCAGTAATTTCCGTTAAAGTTTCCACTCGTTTTTTTTTAATTTTAAATAAAACAATAATCTGTTCTTTTTCTTCAAAATTATATTTTCTCTTTCCTCTCTGAAATTAAGGCTTATAGAATTTACAACTACAACTGTATTTCCCGCCTCCTCTCCCATAAAAATACTTCACTGCTTGAAATGTATGTATTTTTACATTCACTGAAAACATTGTTTCCCTTTCTGAAATTTAAAGCTTTCAATTTCAATTTCTTATCTCTGTATGTAGGAAAAACACGCGTGCATAGATACGTTGGCCGATAAACCTGTTAGAAGCACCAGCCTAAAAAACCTTAGGAGTCAATACATAAATGTAATTTTACATGTACTCTGAAAATACATTTTATTGTTAACCTAAACTTATATATTTTTGCATTTATTGAAAACATTTTTCAATTTATGAAATTTTAAAATGTCATTCTTTCTGTTCATCTTTCTTAATGCAATATATAAGAGAAAGATGAAATGAAATATTATCATAACCTTGAAGTGAATAGAAAATGTATTTCAGTTTCAGGAGTACCTTACTAAATAATTTTGTTAAATTAGAAAATAAATCTTTTGTGGCTTGGTCCATTGTATGTTGCTTTGTAGTGGACAGTAGTTTCAATAATTCTTCTTTATGGAAACAGAAAAACAAAGTCAACTGACAGAAAACATGCGGCTAAAACCCTATGCACAGAATTCGGAGGATCAGAATAAACAAATTCAGTTCAACAAGTTCGTACCCCATGTAGGAAATCGGTTTGTAGTAGTAGGAATAGTGAAATTGCTACAGGGCCAGGGATGTAACATTGTTCATGATTTCAATGACTTCAAAAATGTTGATACTGATCTTATTAATGAGGAGATACTATAAATATTCCCAGGAGTTGAAAATGTATTGCTTAGTCAAGATCAATGTTCGAATCAGGCTAACTCTTGAGAATTCACTACAGAGTACTTAAATACACTAAACGTTTCAGGTTTGCCATCACACCAATTAAAATTAAATATTATCATACGACATACAATTAACCAGGCTAATGGCATGTGTAATGGTATACATTTAGTTATTCAAGATATTCATGCAAAAATCATTAAGGCAAAATTATGATTGAAGGCCCACATGACACAGAAAACTTTGTTTATTCCAAGAGCCACTCTTTCTTCAGTTGGTGTAAAGTTATTTACATTAATTAGACAGCAATTTCCTATTAGATTAGCAATGGCAATGACAATTAATAAACCGCAAGGACAGACATTTTAGAAGATTAATTTGCATTTAGCAAAACCACTAATCATACATGGGCAACTCTACGTTGCCTTATCGAGAATGTGCAGTGTTGAGTATATCTTTATTTTCTATCTCTTATCTTTTACTTGTTTCAGTCATTAGACTGCACTCATTCTGGGGCACTGCCTTGAATAATTTTTTAATCGAATGAATAGACACTAGTACTTGCTTTTTTATCGTTCTTTTTTGCTGAACCGCTAAGTTACGGGGACGTAAACACACCAATACCGGTTTTCAAGTGATGGTAAGGAAAAACATTGTCACAAAGATACGCACACATACACACATACATACATGCATGCATTCATGCATACGACAGACTTCTTCCAGTTTTCGTCAGCCAAATCGACTCACCAAGCATTGGTCGGCCCAAGGCTATAGTAGCAGACATTTACCCGAGGTGCCACGCAGTGGGACTGAACTCGGAACCATGTGATTGGGATGCAAGCTTCGTACCACGCAGCCACGCTATAACAAATATTGTTCTTATAGAAATAAGCCTAACAATGCCAAATTACAGCCATACACAACGAAAAAACACTATTTATCTGCACAACTTCAGGTTTACAATAATTTACTTTCGAAATAAGGAAAATTTTATTCCTAAATAATTCATATCTATTTTCCTATTTCTGCTTAAGTCTTTACTTTCAATATATTAATTTCATTTGTTTTTATCAAAGATTAACGGGAAATCTTCCTAGATCAGCACAGAGTATAAAATCGTGTACGAATAAAAATATAAGGCACATTCCAAGAAACATTTTCATTCAATTCAATATGCTACATTTCATCCACTGATTTACCCTTCCATTCCTAAAGTCACGTTTCAAGGATTCATGGAAAATTACATATTGGTCCCAAATGTTTGCACAAGGCCAGCAAATACAGGAGTATGTGTAAGTCGATCACGTCTTCAGGATGGAGAGATAAAAATCTAATCAGTCTGATTTTTATCTCTCCATCCTGAAGACGGAAGTCGTACCTTTATTTGCTTCCATTATTGGTTACATATCCTGGTGAACTACATCTGCCTACATTATCAAGTAACTTTTGAGCCCCCAGAAACAGCTGTAGGACATGTAACATCATATCTTTTCCCCTTTAATTTTGTACTGTGTGTAAGTTTGTTCTGTTAACATATAAATATTGATATCTATATATGTATATATATATGCGCGCGTGCGTGTGTATACATATATATATATATATATATATGCATGAAATACGGCACTTTGGTCTTAGATACTTTGGTCTAAAAGCATTTTCGTCTAAAGACACAAAGGATTATTGGAGTATAGTTATTTAGATCTTTTACATTTTCATTTTTGAGCTTCTGTAGGCAAAGTAGTTATTAGACCAAAGTGAGTTTAGATAAAAATCTTTATATACTAAAGGGCATTTAGATACAAAGTGCATTAGGCCGAAGTGTTTTAGATGAAAAGTCCTAGATCCATATGTATTTATATTTATATATATTATATATATACATATATATATGTGTGTGTATATATATATTATATATGTATATGTATATATATGTATATATATATACACATATATATGTG
>NC_068996.1:13120055-13130402 GCF_001194135.2 Octopus bimaculoides | reverse complement strand
ATATATATATATATATATATATATATATATATATATATATATATATATATATACATATATATGTGTGTGTATGTGTGTGTGTATGTGTGTGTGTGTACGTGTGTGTGTATGTGTGTGTGTGTGTGAGTGTGTGTAGGAGGATCAGTTAATTATGATTTTATTCAACATATTTCCCACTCAGATTCACATACTTATTGTAGCGTTCCTTCAGATTTTCTAAGCCCTGTAGAAGAACTCGGAAGGTTGGATCTTCAACCAGGCCTTTTGCGACACCCTTCAATCTAGGGGCTTCACAGTACCCTCTGGTATACCCCAGGTCATATGAAGTCGAAAGCCGACGTCGAAGTCCATCACCAGAGAAATTTATAAATTAATGGTTGCATTACCCAGTGAAGATGATACGTTTTTATAGAGTAACACATAAAATAGCCAGAAATATTATATTATTGACATCTGTTACAGGCTTATAGCAGTTTCTGATATTCATTTGGGTGCGTTCGTGGTTCAATTTTATCAATCGATTGATTGATAGACTTAAAATATAAGGAATGATCAGGGCAATGATACTTTCGTCAGAGCAAAAGCAAATCGACTGCCAAAGAAACACAAGAAATAAAAAAAAAAGAGAGAGAGAATGGAATAGGGTTAGTGTGGCATTTATACAGAACTAGGTCGCCTGCATCTAGCCATCAACCTTAAGCTATTGTTATCTCTTACGACGGGTGAATAGGTTTGACATCCAGTAAAGAAATTTGACACCCTACAACCTCTTTATCGTCTGTGTTAGGCTTTTGTAGTTTACTACTATATTTTTGAAAAATTATGTTAGATCAGTACCAGGCTTCTGGCATTTACTATTATATTTTTGTAAGTTATGTGAGCGAGGAATATTTGGAAACATACAAACTAAAAGGTAGCACAATTATCAAGTATGATAGTATGTTTTGGACTATGAAGTATAAGCCAACAATTTAGATATCACTATGGAATCAGCAACACCGCTCAGGTGACAGATTTGGTGGAAATATATATATTTAAAAGTGACGAAATCTTTTGACCCTTATCTTGTACTTTTACTTGTTTCAGTCACTAGTCTACAGCCATGCTGGGGCACCGCCTTGAACAATTAATTTTAGTCGAACGAATCAACCCCAGTACGTTTTTAAGCCTGGTACTTATTCTATCGGTCTTTGGCCG
The DNA here is from genome assembly GCF_001194135.2 of Octopus bimaculoides. NCBI lineage: Eukaryota > Metazoa > Mollusca > Cephalopoda > Octopoda > Octopodidae > Octopus > Octopus bimaculoides. The sequence goes on along the minus strand of NC_068996.1, from coordinate 13,129,205 downwards.
AACAGCTAAATCACGGGGACGCAAACACACAAACACCAGTCGTCAAGCGGCGGTAAGGGACAATCACAGATACACACACACACACGCTCACACACACATGCTTATTATATATATAAATATATTATATATATATATTTATATTTATATATTTATATATTTGATCCTTTATATTGAACACTCAATATTTCATCTACATTCAATACTTTCTTTCATGGTGCCATCCATTTTTATTTTATTTTATTTTATATTGTATATTGTATATCATATTATATATTGTATATTCCATATTCTATACCCCACATTAGTTCTGCAGGAATATAAATAAAACATAAAAAACAGACAGTGTTGGAACTCTTTTAAGCAAAATAATATATTCCTCTATACACAATCATACAAAAAAACCCCACCTTTTTTGTATTTATTTTTACTCGCATATATATATATATATATATTTGAAAATATGTGGAAAACAAGTATAAAAAGTGGAAGAGAAATGCCTTCGTTTCATATAGTTTAATATCTTTTTATGAATATACACATATTATATGGATGTCATGAAATCCAACCCGTTTTCGCTATTTAAATTAGCTTTTCAAGGGATATTGTACGGTAGTCAATTCCCGTGACAAAGGGGACTCATCATGTTTGAAAAATAAGAATGAGTCTAGAGAGTGAACCAAGGGAAGCAACAGGTGGCAAGGGGGACAACTGGCTCCTTAATATAATTTTTAAAATGGTCAAATTTGTATATTGAGGTGTGGTCGGTACTTTTGTATGAAAAGGTTTTCAGTGTTTAGGCGTTCTTGTACTGCGATTGAATCTTTGCATTGGTATAATGGGAAGATATGAAAATTCGGCGTTTTATTACCTGCGCATCTGTCGATATGTCCGCTCAGTGCTATCTGCCTGTATTGAGGGAAACGAATCTGTTCTTTATGAGGCATGAATCTGCGTCTCAAAGTAAGGCTCATACATAAGGTTCTGGGAAGCACATGTAAAGTTGGTCATAATTGAGAATTTTTGTCCTTGCTGGAATGTGAATTCCGAGCCTTCAGTTAGTTATGGGCATGTACCACAATTAGGTCGTCTGCATTTTTTAACTGTTGGTATTGTATGTATAGAGTATAGTTTTGCATTTGTTAGGAGTCACTTGAGTGATTTCTCTTGTCTGTTGGATTTGAGGAGTTTTTGTGTGTTTAGGATGCTGTTCATTTTCGGGTCTTGAGTGAACAGAGGGAGATTTTGTATAATTGTGTGTATGCTTCATTGTTTCTGGGGTTGTGGGTTGATATGCATTGGAGTGATTTAAGGTGAGGTGTAGTGTTTTGTGTTGTTGTCCTTAGTGTTTGTGTCCGATGTCTTGGCACATTTAATTCCATGTTCTATAAGTCTAGGTGGGTATTGACGTTCAATGAGTGTTATTTTGAGTTCTTGTAGGCGAAGTTCCTGAGTGGTGTCAGATACAATTGTTAAGATCCTTTTCGCTAGATTGAATGGGATATATATTTTGGTGTATTTAGGATGGCATGAATTGAAAAGAAGATACTGTCTTGAGTCTGTTGGTTTGTACTAAATGTCAGTTGCAATTTGGTTGTTAGATATTTTAAAATCAAAATGTCCAGAAATGGGAGCTGTTCCTTGCTATATTCCATTGTAAATTTGATGTTGGGGTTTATATTGTTCAGTGTGGATTTGAAATCCAGGAGTTTATCATAGGCTTCATTCCAGATGATAAAACAATCGTCTAAGTTCCTTTTTCAGTTTTCTCTTATATACTGGTGGAATGGGGTTCCAAATTTTTGGAGCGAAAGTTCATATAGGGTAGATTCAAAGAAACCCATTATTAGGTTCGCAAGAACAGGCGCTGCTTTCGTTCCCATCACAATACCGCATTTTTGGCGGTAGTATGTTGTATCGAATAGGAAGTAATTGTTTTGTAGAATGAACTTCAGGGATTCAATGACAGAAGTCTGGTTTATGCGATCCAGGAGAATTTCGGGGTATTTTTCTAACCAGAATTTTATTGCCTCTATTCCGTAGACATGTGGAATGTTAGGTTAATGACATCGAAGGAGATTAATAGGTCTTATTCATTGGTAGTTTTTGGCTGATGCCCTAGCATTCCAGATCGTCTCTAATGAAACTTCTAATGTATTTGAGGAAAGGTTTCAATAGTATGTCCAGAAAGTTGCTTAGGCGGTGTGTTTCACAGGCTATAATAGGCCTTAATTTTAAGTCTTCTGGTGTTGGGATATTTATGCATAGACCTGGATTCGATTTGCAGGCAATAGTAATTATTTGACTCTTGTGGATTTGGGGGAGGCCACAGAAAAGTTTTGGTTTGCATTTGAAGTTTGTGATGTAGTCTTTTTCTTTTTCTGTTTGAGTATTAAAGTTGCAAGATAAAAAAAATTCTTTTGCCTATAATTTGCAACTTTTTCGTAGAAGGAGTTATTTTCTAGTATGGACAATGCTAGGTTTTTATAGTATTCTGTGTCCATCACTACTACAGCACCACTTTTGTCTGATTCTTTGAGGTCTTTGTCGTCTTTTAGCTGTAGTAGGTGCTTTCATTGTAGGTTGTTGAAGTTAGGTACAATTTTTGGTTTATAGATAGTGTGAGGAAAATTCTGGATACGGTTGCAGAAGTCATCTAGTGTTTTATTCCTTCCTTTCGGGGGTAGATAATTACTTTCGTTTCTCACTAGTGATTCGTCATCGTTATTGTAGTTGTTAAGTGCTTCTGTCAAACGAAGCTTTCTGCAGAATTCTGCAATATTATCTTTAATTTCATTGGCGTTGGGTCTACGTAGAGTGGGTGTAAATTTTAAACCTTTAGCTAAAATATGGATTTTTGTTGTGGAGAGAGTTTTTTTTTAGATAAATTGATTATTTTGGGTTTCTCCCGTAAGATATGTTCCAACGCGTGTCCCTGTGTCTCTTCTACTCTGTCTAAAAAACGTTATTTGTTGTAATTAGGTTGGAAGGGGTTCTCAGTGTTAGGGCTGCTATTGTGGGAGTATTGTTGTGTAGGTGAATTGGTTGGGATTATGTGGTGTGGGTGTTTACGATGGAATGAGTTGTAGGTGTGTTTGGTCCTGTATGGGATACTGTGAAGTTGTTCTCTTTGTCTGGGTGAGGGAGTTGTAATTCCGAAAGTTGAATTCCTATGTTGAGGAGTAGGTAGGATCCCCTGTCTGTTTCTAGCTGTGGGAGGGAAAGAATTGAAATAATAATTGTTATTATTATTATTATTCTTCCTTGTCATGGGGTGTTTCTTACTGGTGTTTCCTATTATTGGGTGGTTCTTATTGGTATTCCCTATTAATGGAGGATTGTTATTGTAAAGTTGGTGGTGGTTGTCTTCCCAGTGGTGGAGTAGTTTTGTGTGTCTGTGTTGGAAGTTTGATCTGGGTGTACGATTATTGGTTTCTGTGGATGTATTTGTTTTGAATTTTTAAAAAAAGGGGTTGTCTGAGGTGTAGTCTTTTTTGAATTGGTATTCGTAGTTGAGTAAAAAATTGATATTGTTTTCCCATCGTTGTAGTGAAATAATTTCTTCCGATTCACAGTCGTCTTTCCATAGTTTAATAACATTTCGTAGAAGTTGTTCATTGGCATGTATCGTGAATTCCTGTGTTCATCACGTCATCGATCGTTTTATAGTTAGCTCCGATCCCTTTTCCTTGTCTTACTTAATAAGAAAATGTTCCTTTTACTTTCTGTTTTTTATTCCCATATATCCATTCCCTTACATTTTATTTTCAGTTTTCTCCTTTTTCTTTTTGTTTTATTGTTGATTTCTTTCGCTTTGATTCAATTCGGTTTTGTTTGGGGGTCTACATTTTTTACTTAACACTTGTGTAATTTACTTATTTTAACTCTGATGAAGGTATTATTGCCAGGGTCGTTCCCTCTATTTTCAGTTGATCAATTGATCGATCGATAAAACTGAACCATGACCGCACCCAAATTCGTATCTGAGTCAGTTGTAAGCACGTAATAGATAAATAAACGCATATAACCTGTTATTTCTGTCTGTTTTATGTGTGTATGTATGTATGTATGTATGTATGTATGTATATTTGTATATTTGTATGTACGTATGCATGTATGTATATATGTGTGTGTGTGTGTCTGTGTGTCTGTGTGTGTTTGTATGTATTACGTATGTATGTATGTGTGTGTGTATGTAGTGTGTGCTTGGATGTGTGTGTGCTTGGATGTGTGTGTGCTTGCATGCGTGTATGTATGTAAATGTGGTGTCTGTGTGTGTATACTTATAACCCCGCTGGTCAAATATGCGCGCATGTCTATTTGAGTCTTTGTGTTTGGCCTTTCTACCGCTTGACGACCGGTGTTTATTCGTTTACGTCCCAGTAACTTAACAGTTCGGCAAGACCGATAGAATAAATAGCAGATTTTCAGAAACAGACATAATTCCTAAGGTCTATTTATTCGACGAAGCCTTAAAGGTGGCGCCCCAGCTTGGCCGCAGTCCAATGACTGAATCAATTAAACGATAAAATATATATTAAACATATGTACATGCGTGCATAAAAATATAGATACACATCAATGCATAGAGACACATATATGTGTGTGTGTGTGTGTGTGTGTGTGTGTGTGTGTGTGTTTATGTATGTGTTTATATCTGTCTCTGTGTATGTCCGTTTGTGTGAATATGTGTGTTTTCTTGGCTTTATTTATTAATCTATTTATTCATTTCTCACAAATACGGAAAGAGTTGGTTTTTAGCCAAGAAACAAGCTCTTTCATTGCAATTTAGACCACATCAGCGAGGTAACTTTGTAAGTTTGTACGTATGCATGTATGTACGTATATATACGTATATATGTACATTTGTAGGTACGTATGTATATGCGTACGTATATATGTGTGTACGCATATATGTATGTTATTAGTTTGAATTCTAGATTTCTTGCCAATGGGGAAAGAGCCGGTTTCTAACCCAGATCCAACTCTTCTTCATTGGGATTTCAATAACATTAACAGGGAAGGTATACATGATCTGATAATTATCGTTTTAACAGATCTCATTGTATAGTTTCTTGGCTACATCATGTGTTATCGATGGATAACGTGATAACATTTTTGGGCAGCTGGTTATGATATCGGTGATATCTTCGATGTTAAGTTCACAAAGTCTGTATCGGTTATCATATTTTGGTGTTTTTTGCGTCTCTGTCCGTTTTGTGCACCAGGGTTGCTTTTTTCCCTACCTGGATTAGTACCATACAATTTGAAAGTTGGTAATTTGGTGAATGTTACCATCCTGGGGCTTTCTGCTAACATATCGATGCATGGTTTTCTTCTGATATACACTCTTCTTTTCATGTGATGATATGTTACAATAGAGTCGTGCAATTTTGGAACATGTATTCAAGGTCACCAGACGAAGAACGTTGCTCGAAGAGCTACTTATAAAGTCTTATAAAGTTATCAGCATTGTGTATGCAGACTTGGTCAAGGGTTGCCCTATGCCACCTGACGGTTAAAGGATACTGCCGAAGAAATATTCAAAAGATTCAAAAACAGTCTGGATCGTTGTTAAGCATCTTCCTCCATGTTTTCGTTTAGGCAGAGTTGGTCTACGCCATTTTTGATGGGAAAATTATTTGTGTTGGTTACTATTTTCGGGGATTTTTCATGAATGGCTCAGGTTTCGTCAAGTAGTTCAAATGTTGGTATGAGTATTGGTACTGCAAACACATTGTGGACCACTGCTTTATTGTACACAGAGAGTCCCGAGGCTCATATTTTGCCATCTAGCTCTTCTATTATTTAGTAACGCGTTGCTGGTTACAGTTGTCGTCGTAAGATATGTCTTCAACTACTCATAAATACATATAACACTCCTCATCAAATATCAAGGTCACAGTCGAGCCATTGATGGGAATGCTGCTATTCTAATTTTCAGTTTCCTCTCTGTTCACAACCATATAGGAACATTTATCCTGACCAAACTCCAATCTTATATCCTTTGAGAATGTTGTACCCAGGTCAAGGCTTTTTTTCAATTCATGCATGTTATTGGCATATAGTTTCATATTTCTTTACTGCCCACAAGGGACTACACACAGAGGGGACAAGCAAGGACAGACAAACGGATTAAGTCGATTATATCGACCCCAGTGCGTTACTGATACTTATTTAATCCGAAAGGATGAAAGCAAAGTCGACCTCGGCGGAATTTGAACTCAGAACGTAGCGGCAGACGAAATACCCCTAAGCATTTCGCCCGGCGTGCTAACGTTTCTGCCAACTCGCCGCCTTTGGCATATAGTTTCAAATCATTCACAAAGAAGCAATGAGTAAATTTGGTATTTCATTCACCTTATGAACCAATGAGATAAACTTCAGACTTGCACAACATAAATGACAAGGGGTTTACTGAAAGTATGAACAGCATCAGGGAGGCTGTCCCCTTGGAATATACCTCTGCGACATTGAATTTTATCAATAGTAATACAATCACACCTTATATTCAATTTCAAGATGGTGGCGCAAGACGAAATAAGGTCAGCTATGGTTTCGATTATAGTCTCTGGAACTTTAGTACTTTAGAATTTTAGAACTTTAGGTTAAGGATTTCTAGCATCCATAGGTGGCGAACAGAATGAAAGGTTCTCTTGTAGTTCAGACACATTGAAATTAGGTTCCTCCTATGCTGTTGCACCTCTGATATTACAGTTTTTTTTTTCTCAACAATTTCTCAGCACGTCTTCGGACACCCTTCTGCCCAGCTGCTTGTTCAGCTGTGATGTTGTTATTACTTTCATAATTCTCATAGAGAAATTGGTTTAGGCAGGCTGTATTTATTTTATACATTAAGTTCTGGCGTTCAATTGATCGGTAATGTTTTGCCATGTTCTGCTTTTAGGGGGATCAGTTTTGTCCCCGCCAGAGCTATCTTGTGTGGTGTACTGGCTACAGGCTAAGAACTGGCTACAGGCTAAGAACTGGCTACAGGCTAAGAACTGGCTACCGGCTAAGAACTGGCTACAGGCTAAGAACTGGCTACAGGCTGATAAGATATGGTCGGTAAAGGTAACTTCTTGTAGTACTACTATCCAAGAATCAAATCTCTTCTTGGTACTTTCTCATCCTGACGTTTTCGAATCACAGTCACAAGAGTATCACCATTAATGCTTTATCTCTTTGGTGTATGTATGTATGTAAGTTGGTAGATAGATAGGTAGGTAGGTAGGTAGGTAGGTAGGTAGGTAGGTAGGTAGGTAGGTAGGTAGGTATATGCAAGATACGACAGAAAAACGTTCCATATTTTATACAGCCATTAGTGTGTTTCTAATAATTTTAGGCAATGGCTATAGTGCCTTCATTTAGCTAATGGATTCTCGTTTTTCTTTCAGTGACCATTGTGATTTGAACCGGAGCACACCGAACGTTTACAGTTAAGACATTTGGCAAGAATGGAGAATCAGAGGAGCATTTTTATGTTGCACATTTTATATGGGCGTATAGCTATATTCGCTTTTATATATATATATATATATATATATATATTATTGAATGTGTGCGTGTGTATGTGCGAGAGAGAATGAGAGAAAGAGAGACAGAGACAGAGATATGTGTGTATTGATATGAATGAATGTTAGCAGTTTAATTACCAAACGTAATGTTTTTCAGTGAGCCATTTCACATTTTGGACTGCGTGCGAGTTTGCTCATAAATACATGTGTGTGCCCGACTATTTGCATGCTTCTGCCTACATAGATATACACATGTGAATACCCACAATACACACATGCACAGACACACACACACACACACGCACACACACATATATATATATATATATATATATACATTCATATATATGTTTATATATGTATATATATATATTATATTATAGCATATATATATATATACATACATACATGTAGATGTATGTATGTATCTATATCTATATTTATATCTATATCTATATCTTATATATATATATACACACACACTCACAAATATGTGTGCATATGTATGTGCGTGCGTGCGTGTGTGTGTGTGTGTGTGTGTTAGAATATGAATATGTATATCTGCCTCTGTTCAATGCATACGTGCAGGTACATGTCTCAGTGTGCGTGTCATTATCCATGTGTTCTTCATGTATACATTGATATGCTTATACGTATTTATTTGCGTTACATTATGTTTTCTTGTATGTGTATATTTATATCAATTTATCTCAAATTCGAACGGTGCAGAATGAATTCCTAGTGGTATTAGTTACTCTCGGCTGTTTTTTTTTCTCCCTTCTCTGCTCCCATAAAAAAAGTATGATTCAATTTTTTCGCTAATAATAAACACTTCAAATGTTTCATCTCGTGACTGATAAAACGCCTTTGGTCGACTGATTCAAGCAGGTACGAAGAGATGGTTGGTTGTTTATTTATTTATTTTCACTGCATTGCGCCTCTGTGACGTCATCTTTTTTCCTCTAACTTTACTATTGAATGAGGGACGCACCAAATACATATACACATAGACTCACAAACCCATACATATACCTTATAAACACATACACAAACGCGTAGTTCGTGCTTATACACTGAGGAAGTACATATAAAAGCAAGTGTTTGGATGTTTATATATGCTAGTATACAAATAAGTGTGTGTGTATGTGTGTGTGTGTTTGTGTATGTGCCTGCTTGTTCAGGCGTATATAGATAGATAGATAGATAGATAGATAGATAGATAGATAGATAGATAGATAGATAGATAGATAGACAGACAGACAGACAGACAGACAGACGGACAGACAGACAGATAAATAGATAGATAGATAGATAGATAGATAGATAGATAGATAGATAGATAGATAAAAAAAATTAAATAGGTAGAGAAGTAGATGGACATATGTACACTTGCATGCACATACATGCATACAGGGACCAGTGGAATAAATGGAAGGGCCACATGCGCCCGCGAGCTGTATATCTGTATACATGAGTCTGTGTCTGTATATGCATGCATGTGTGCGTGTGTGTGTATATATGTGAGTGCGAATATATCTGTGTGTTTGTGTGTGTGTGTATATATGTATATATGTGTGTGTGTGTGTGTGAGTGTGTGTGTGTGTGTGTGAGTGTGTGTGTGTGTGTTTGTGTTTGT
>NC_068996.1:13118236-13119019 GCF_001194135.2 Octopus bimaculoides | reverse complement strand
TATATATATATATATATATATATATATGCATATATATGTATATATATATGTATGTATGTATATATGTATGTTTATGTAAATGAAGAGAAACTGAGAGATAGATAAACCGACAAGTATACAGACTTGTTGGTGGGTAGGCAGACAGACAGGCAGACAGACAGACAGGCAGACAGACAGACAGGCAGACAGACAGACAGGCAGACAGACAGACACATACATACATACATAATACATACATACGTACATACGTACATACGTACATACGTAAATATATGCAAACATACATACGTAGGTGTTGGTTACTTGGTCCGATGAATATATATAAAGATAGATAGATAGATAGAGAGAGAGAGAGAGAGAGAGAGAGAGAAAGGTACATGCTCTCACACACCTAAACACATAAAAATGTATTTTTCACTTGTGTTTCTGACATTACATCTTGGCTTTACAAGTTTGCAGTATTTGTATGTATGTATGGATGGATACATATCGTTAGATAGATTAGATAGAGAGATAGATAAAGATAGATAGATAGATAGATAGATAGATAGATAGATAGATAGATACATACATACATACATACATACATACATAGACAGAGACAGAGAGACAAACAGGCAGAGAGATACACAAGCAGACAGATACACAAGCAGACAGATACACAAGCAGACAAACACATACATATATAAAACATACGACAATATGCATCTTGTATGTTTACATATACGCGGTTGTTTTTCGTTTGCGCGTATGTATGTGTAAATAATTTTATTTATGTATATA
>NC_068996.1:13117400-13118118 GCF_001194135.2 Octopus bimaculoides | reverse complement strand
ATAATCTCAAGAATGAAGAATTGTATATGTATATAATTAAGATTAAATCACATTTCACCTGTGCCTCAGAAGACCTAATCTATGCTTAGGGTGCTGTAATTAATATATTGGCCAAACAGGAATATCATTTCGTCGAAGAACTACTCTTCACAAAGAACAAATCCTCCACCCACAATACAGACAGATACAGGTAAGTGAACACATAAATAGGTGTACTAGGAACCTTAATCCTAATTTCCTAATTTTTCCCTTCTGTCAATGGTCACAGAACACCTCAGTACAGCAAAGAATGAGTAAAGAAGTAGCTTTCGTCAATAAATATCATCCACAACTTAACATGAACACAACATAATACAGAACACTACTAACCTTATCAATAATGCCACTAACACCCATACATTCCTTATACCATTCGTATTACAGTATTATATCGACCCTAATTGCACCACGTCCAGAACTACTTACCTCCCTTACACAATCTTTTTACTCGGGCACTAGTAGACCTGACACCGTTTGGTAATCGGTGCAATTTCAAAGCCAGTGAACAACAAAGACGATACCGGTTTGACTTTGAATCTCTTTAACATTTCAAAATAATGAATTTAATTCCTCTTAATTCTACCTCAGTTCATCTAATTGTATTTATTTATTGCTACTTTTCATAAAAAGCCTTTATTTTTTTATATTCAATGTGCATTTTCACTTTTTCTTCTTACTT
>NC_068996.1:13112285-13116495 GCF_001194135.2 Octopus bimaculoides | reverse complement strand
ATATATATATATATATATATATATATATATATATATATGTGTGTGTGTGTGTGTGTGTGTGTGTGTGTGTGTGTGTGTGTGTTATGTGCGTGTCTTTGTGTTTGTCTGCTACCACCTCGTGACAACTGGTGTTGATGTGTTTACAACCCTACGACATAGCGGTCCGCACATAGACACCAATAGAATAACTAACAACCTTTCAAAAAATATGTACTGGGGTCGACTAAAAATCTCTTCAAGGCAGTACCTCCATTATGTATGCAGTATAATGAGTGAATCAAATAAAAATGTGTGTGTGTGCATGCACGCACGCACACACATCACTCAAAATAGTTCCCTTAGATATAAACAACAAACTCAAGTAACCGCACGAAAATTAGGAAATAAAAAGAAATAGAAACCATTTCTTAGAGAATATTAACATGAACATTGGTATGTTTAATATATTTGTAAGAGAATGAGTTTCGATACATTACAAAGCATAACCATTGTTCCTAGGAAATATTTTCCTGGCAGCAGACTCATAATGTTTAACTGAATGAATAATTAAAAAACTGTGTTCATACTCTCGATGAAACACGTACAAATACGTCAACCAGATGTGCTCCTGGTCACTAACACTCTGCACAGTTAAGCGGCAGCCATCGATTATATTGACATAAGAAGGAAGATATAATCTCAACCATAAATTGAATTATCGCAAATTCTGCAACAAAGCCTGCTGGGTTCTTAATAATTCCCCTAGTAAAGCCGCTTGAGATACTTATCCAAACATTTCTTGCAAGTGGTAAATTCCACAAATATTCATAAGAAGGTGCTATATTCCCTATTCATAAAGGAGTGCAGAACGCAGATATTAAGTCTTGCCGGCTTATCTCCTTGGTTTCACATATCAGCAAATTTGAGGAATGAATTAACAGAGGAAAACACACACAGATGTGCATGTGTGCGTGTGTGTATACACACACATACATGTATACCTGTATACATATATACAAATTCGTGTTCGTGTATGTGTGCGTAAACGCATCTGCAAGCCGGGGACGTCCGATACAAGAAAAGATAAAAGAAAAGTCCACTCTCGATGAGAAAGTATGCTTACTGGTTTCTCTATTTCTGTTGTCAAAATAATGCAAGAAGGAAACTAACAAATTCATTTTCAACTTATGAAATTAGAACAACATTGGATGTGACTAATTCTGGAAGAGCCGAATATAGCTGATACGAAATGATGTGCTACAATATCGATATTTCTAGAATCAAGATGAACAGAATGGTGTGGGAAGTACCGATGAAATTGACTTCCCTCGATCACAGATATAATTCGTTCAAAAACTCGCTCGAGCAACTGCAAACAACATCCGAACGAATTCTTCTTCAAAACCAGTGTGGGTCACCAACAATATGATTTTCACCTTGCGACAAATTCAGGCACTAGATTTCGAAAAAATAATTCTTACCTTTTATCGTATGCATTACCTTAACGAACGCATACGAAAATAAAGAAAGGGAAGTCTTATGCACTTTGCTCAAAAGAAATGGAACTCCAGTATAAATAGGAGAGGTTAGAGGTTAGCCATGAAGACCACGAAATACTCTAGGAGAGGAGACACCACGGCCTCTTCTCCGGTTATCTATGCAGTAAACAGGGCTGAACACTCGTACCTATTTCAAGGTAAAGGACGACGGCCAGTGAACTACGAAGTGGAATGTATATATTCTCACAAAAATGTATGGTGGACTTTTGAAGCTACCTAGACTCATATCCCTCAGGACGTGTTACAATATGAGTATTGGCAAAGTTCACTTCGCTGATAAACTTATTTTGACTAGTTATTTACCTTGAACGTATCTAGAAAATTGCTCACCATTTTGGATATTGTGTAAGTGCGGTGAATACAAAAAAAAAATAATAATAAACGATGAAATCTTGTATCAAGTTAAATCTGGAGTGCTCAGTTATCGATTGTGGAAACAATGTGGCATAAAACTGTCAATGAAAGGGAAAATGTTACCAAACAGTAGCATTATCCTGTTATATTCTGTTAAGTCCTATGCATTGTATCGTTAAGACATCAAAAAGTTGTTGATCTGCCAGTTGCATCAGCTACAATATATAATCAACATTTGTTGGCAATACCCCCCCCCCACCACCACCTCCAACCACAAAGTCTTGCAGTAAACATATATGCCTAGCGTGGAGTTTATTCTGCTGGAATCAAACAACATCCCAACAGAGCTGATGACCTAATTGGGACATGTGAAAATACAGCGACTGGCGGTAAAAGATGGTGGCAGTCAATTAAGTAAAGTGTGAAAGTTGTTGAGTCAAATTGAATGAAGCAGCAAAAAGAATAGAGGGGAAAAACTTGAGTACGGTCTACTACAACACGTTTACCAGCATAATTTTACAATACCTGAGGTCTGGGTTGTATTAACGTCATTGATCTACAATTACATGTAAGAAAACATTGTTGAAGTTTTTGATAATACCTGATTCCTGCACATGTACAGAATAATATCTGTTTCTATTTTAAGCACAAAGTCAGAAAATTACGTCGAACCTAAAGCTTGACTGGTACTTATTTATCGACCTCAAGACGACGAAAGGTAAAGTGAAAGTTGGCTGAACTTGAAATGTACAAACTACTATTAAAACCAATGACTTTTAAAATTGCTGAAATAAGTTTAAAATAAAAGTAAAAGCATTCCTAGAAACAAATTCAAATAAATAGATATTATCAATGGATGTAGCATTAGGAAGATAAGTGATATGTTCATTCAAACACAGAGGAAATTATGTCGAGTAAGTTAATTAATATAACGTGTTGTTGGCTGTATTTCGTGGATCTCGTAGCGGTTGTATTTCGTATCGGATGGGCATGCCAAACACCGAAAGAGGGTAAATGAAACGGCCAAATGATGTTTGCAACGAGCACGCATTCGGAGTTTTTGAGTGATTTAATACCGTGATTTAGTGTGAGATTTAAAACAAATGATTGATCATGGCGCAATTGTTCTATGGGAGAGTGTGACACATGTGGCATATGAGATTACTTCAAATTACCTGCTTAAGAGTACCGGAAGCTAGAGAGCTTATGAATAAAAGGTTTATAGGGATTCTAGGTTTAATGAAAGAGAGAAATATTTCAGAAACATCGGAACAGTAATAGAGTTTGAGAGTAGAGAAAAAGTAAAGGAATTTTCGTTTCAATAAAATATTTGGCAGCAGGAAAGATCAAAGACAATCAGAAGAGCAGTAACAATTTGGATGTTATGGATCCGGCAGAGAATGGAATCGTCAAAATATCAAGGGTCTATGCGACTGAAGGGAATGACATATTTGTAATGATTTCAAGTTGAAATCAGAATCGATATTAAAATAAAGCATTTTAATACAGATCTATATTTAAGAGATGAGGAATTATGTACATTATTTACATTGTTTACTTTATTTACATTTTTTACATTTGACGGATATTTGTCCTCATCTTGTTGTTAACACAACGTTTCTGCTAATAGACCCTCCAGCCTTCATCAGGTGTCTTGAGAAAATTTCGAACCTTAGGAATGAGAACCCAGGTTCGAGATTTTCCCAAGACACCTGATGAAGGCTGGAGGGTATATCAGTCGAAACGTTGTGTTAACAACAAACAAGATGAGGACAAATATCCGTCAAATGTAAATAATGTAAATAATCTAACTAAAACATTTAAAGTATGTTAGTGATGAAAAAACTTTAAATTTTACTCTTATATATGGGTGTATATCTAGGTGTGTATGTGCACAATAGTGTATATATCCACTGTCTTTCTCCTGTCAGAGCTTCTTTCTCCGCGTTCACCTACTCAGCTCGTCTATGATTAGCAACTCTTCCTATCTGTTCTCACTGTCTTGTTTTTGTTACCAACTTTGACCCTCCGCAAAATCCCAAATTTTATTTAATTTGCTTTGCGGAAGCAACTGTTATATCGAAAACGTATCTTGTGAAATGCTCGAAATACGAAGTAGAAAAACAGCCAACAACTAATGAAGGGTCGTTTTTTCGTGTTGTTTGTCTTGTTTTCCGTTTGTTTCTTTCGTTGTTTGTAAAAAAGTTCGTATTCCATGTTTTCGTATTTCATGTTTTTGTATTTTATGTTGTTTACGTTCCGTGGTATCCTGTGCCCATATATGCATGTATATACAAATATATGTATGTATATGTATG
>NC_068996.1:13108851-13112214 GCF_001194135.2 Octopus bimaculoides | reverse complement strand
ATATATATAATACTAAGTGAGACAAGAACGCAAAACATCCAGACAGTTAGGTGATAAAAGAAAGGGAGACAAAACATCCAGAAAGACGATACAAAGAAAACAAGGACAGGTCATTCGGAGTTTTCTTTCCTCAGTCGAGTTCCAGATTATCTTTGCAATTTCGGCTGATTATACTCGAAATTGTTCCAAACTGGCCAGCCCCAAGGAAGAACTAAGCTAAGAGCATTAGATTCCTAGGAAGAAAACAGCGAATGTATACTAAGCCAAGGACAGAAAAAAACGCACAAGGTTACACGAATACAATAAAAACAATAACAGGACATAACAACAGATGTCTTTAGACTAAGAACGAATTAAATGAAGCGTATTACTTATTATATCAAACACTTTTACTGAACCGCTAAGTTAAGGGACTTAAAAACACCAACACCGGTTGTCAAGCAGTGATGAGGGGATAAACACAGACACAAAAACATACACACACACACATAAGTATATATATATGTTTATACGATGAGCTTCTTTCAGTTTCCGTCAACCAAATCTACTCACGAGGGCTTTGGTCGGCCCGAGGCTACAATAGAAGACACTTGCCGAAGATGCCACATGGTGGGACTGAATCCAGAAAAGTGTGTTTGGAAAGCAAGCTTCTTACCTGCACCGGTATGTATATTTCTGCACCTACATATATATATTTCTTAAAAATATTATTGAGAGTGACCTCTAAGTTTCAACCGGCTAAGCCATTGTCAGCAATCAGATAATGGCTTAGCTGATCAAAACTTCGAAGTCACTATCAATAATATTCATATTTAAGAATAATAAAATTGTACACTACACAAGTATAGAGCAACCAATCAGATTAATGTAAAATTGTTTGTATTATAATTGAACGTAAGAAACAAATATTTATATGTGTGTATTAGTGTGTGTGTGTGTGTGTGTGTGTGTGTGTGTGTGTCTGTGTGTCTGTGTGTATGTCTGTGTGTGTGTCTGTGCGCGCGCAGGTGTGTGTGCGTGTGTGTGTGTGCGTGTATGTTGCGTGCGTGTGTGCGTGTGAGTGCGCAAACAAAGGAATATGGCACTCAATACACTAGGAAAAAGCATGTATGTATATATGTATGCATATATGTGCATTTATAAATATATATATAGAGAGAGAGGGGAAGTCGTAGGCTCGTAGAACGAACACATAAGTGTGTGCGTGTGTGTATGTATGTATGCAGTATGCATGAACATATCTATATGTATATATAAATATACATACACACATACACACATAATCTCAAATTGTTTTATTAAACTAAGACGACTCATATCTCCATACTTAACAATCGCTTCTTGAGGTCACCAACTGTTTGAAGATAGAACCGCTACTGTAACGGTGCACACAGGTCTTTCCTTGAAGAAATTCCCGTTTGAAGATCACTTGACAGGCAGCAGAGATATGTACATATCGACTAACCGCTTTATCGGCTATGTGGATATGGAATCGAGGATCTACACACTGTTCCAGATACACTGTAATAGATGTACTTGATCCGACATCGGAAGCACTGTCCATAAACTGCATACCTGCAATAAATAACAAATCCACACAAATGTATCAGTTGACAAGCACAGAAAGTGTGCGTTGCTTATCTGATCAAACGGTTCCTAATTCTTACCGTCTCTAATTTTCTTGGTAAAGGTGTTTTAACTCCGAAATATTGAAATATGAATTGAATTGTGAACTGCTGCTTCGCTTCGTTTTGTAATGTCTTCTCGCGTTTATTTCAGGATTACATTCTAATAGTAGTAGTAGTAGTAGTAGTAGTAGTAGTAGTAGTAGTAGTAGTAGTAGTAGTAGTAGTACGGGGGCATGCGCTTTATAGCAGCGAATCGCTGTATCCACTACTCTTTCGAAATTCCCTAGTGCTGATAGATATGACCCCCTTGCAACAACCCTCCGACTCATGGGTCTGTTTTGAGTAGTCATTGGTGGTGAGGAATTTACGAGATCAGGGTGAAAATACTACACCAGCCTCTTTTAGTCGCTTTTTATGACTCGCAGAGAAAATGTTGGATCTTTTTTTCCATTTCTGACATGCCGGTCCCCACACAGCATTTTATCGACAACGCATAATCCACATTATATCACTCTAGTATGCATTCCATCATCTGAACATCTCACCAGCTGAAATCTTCGAAGTCTCCGACGCCGCACTGACATCATCATAAAAGCGGCCGACAAGGGTGGAGCCATAGTGGTGTGGCGCGCGGGCCTATACAAGGCAGAAGCTCTCCGCCAACTTTAAGATACCTCCTTCTCCTGCCTTCTGACCTCACGCCCAGCTACCAACAGACTGTGTCCTCCATTATCCATGACCTCATCTCCTTGCCCCCCTAGTGGCTTCCCTCCCTTCTCACATCCATGACATCAACCACGCTCTTCGTTTGTTCAACTCTTTCTCTTTTCCTCCTGGCCCCTCTAAACTTTTCTTCACTCTCGACATCCAGAGCCTTACGGTAACCCCTCACCGCGAGGAGGTGCGTGCACTCCAGCATTTCCTTGACCTTCGACCCAACCCCAACGCGACACATCCACACTCGTTCCTTTTGCCGAACTTGTCCTCTCACTCAACTGCTTCTCGTTCGCTGGTGATTTTTTACCAGCATTCTCGGGAGTGACCATGGGAACGAGAATGGGCTTCAACTATACCAACCTGTTCGTTGGCTACGTTGAGGCCCAAATATTCTCAAGTTTCCCTGACCCCCCCCCCCATTCTCGAATTATACGGCCGTTATATTGACGACTGTATCAGTGCGACCTCACTCTCCCACGAACATATAGACTCCTTCCTCTCTTTTGTCAAATCTTTCCATCCTGCCCTCCACTTCTCCTGCACTATCTCTAACACCTCTGTCTCCTTTCTTGACATTTCGGTCAGCTTTCATCATTCCACTCTCACCAACTCCATCCACTACAAACACACAGACTCACACTCATACATCAACTTCTCCTCCTCCCACCCTAAACACACCAAGCTTTCCTTCCCCTATTCCCAATTCCTCCGTCTACGCAGGCTCTGTAGTGACGACCATGATTTGAGACTCAGTCTCAACTCATGGCTCGCCACTTCATCCTGCGTGGATATCCCCTCACCACTATCCACACCGCCCTTGCCGAAGCACGTTCCGTGAACCGTGCATCTGCTCTCTCCACTCGCATCCACCCCACCGTCTCCCCCGTTTCCCCTCACCTACCACCTCACCACTCTACCTCTCCAACGCACCATTCTTCGAGCCTTTCGGCGACTCCAGTCCGACCGTCCACTTCGTACATCTTCCCTAACCGACCCCTCCCCTCCTTCAAACGAGCCC
>NC_068996.1:13102504-13107555 GCF_001194135.2 Octopus bimaculoides | reverse complement strand
ATATATATATATATATATATATATATATATATATATATATATATATATACATATATATACATACATATATATATATACATATATATATATATATATATATACATATATATATACATACATATACATATATATACATATAGATACGTATATACATACATATATGCGTGTGTATGCGCTCGTAATACACATTACATATGCGCACAGGTATATGTGTATAGTGCAGTCGTCGACTCACACATATATATCTGTGTCACTGTCTCTTTATATTTATTAAGTGCTAAAAAGTGGTCAATAATCTAGCCATACAAATATGCATATATGCATATGTGTGTCCATATACATATTTATGTCTGTGTGCGTATATGTGTTATATATATATATATATATATATATATACATACATACATTCGTTTATGTATGCATACATGTACCCATATATCTGCGTGTGCTGTTAAGCGTCTATAATGGGATAAATTACATTCTATATTCTTAAATATTAAGTTAAAAATCAATAAAAATGGCTCCAGAATTTAGCGCTGCTATTTGACGTGCCTGCCACGATCTTCAGTGAATAAAATCTGTACAGTACATTTTATAAGATTACAAGCACAGTATCTACATTCTATGGTGTGGTAATGTTGCAGAGTGTTTCAATCTTTTGGGTCAATTTCAAAAAAGGTTTAGAGCTTTACCAATTTATGAGCTCGAACTGTGATTTTGCGAAAATCCTTTTGATGTAATGCTAGATGAATCACCTGATTCCTTGCAAATCATTTGCAATCTGATAAATACATTTACAATCAGATAAAACTTTGATGTCCAAATTTAATAGTTTATCTATTGGAGAATTCTAGATATTATATGTAGATATCGAAATATATCCACTTTTGAGGAATCACGTATTCAAAATTGCATCACGGTCTTTTTCACCATTTACCAAAGTGAACAGATTTCTCAACATTTAATCTAGCCAGGAACTTCTCATTACGATACAAGATAAGATGATTCATTAAATGTGAAATATACAGTGGCATCTTTGATATTTTGGTATCTGAAACATCATAACTCCGTGGTTAATTGATGCATTAGAAGATTTTTATTAATGTTGTTTAGAATGATCACTTGCACACCTATAAATTTGTAAAATTAAAACTGTTAAATTTTCCTGGTTTTACTCAACACCCCGATTAGTTGTCTTTTGTGTTTCTTGTTTTTTTGTTTTTTTTTTCCTTTTTACAACTCTGTCTTAAGTTAGTCTGTTTTCTGTCAGAGTCTTTTTTCAAAAACAATCGATGAATACTTTTTTTTAAATATTTTATGGCTTCAAAGAATTTTGATACTACCAATTTATTAAGTGCTAAAGAGAATTCTTGGAATTATTTCATGGATGTTTTAAATCGTGCTTTTACGTTACATTTTCAAGATAGAGCTACAGAAACACTGGTCGTGTACACTAATAAATACACATGCTAATAAACGCGTGTACACTCCGCAAGATTTTTTACTACACGTCTAAAATATTTTTATGCTAGATGTGTATTATTCTGTTATGTTTTTATTAAAAGTTATGTGTTCTGCTTAAACTTAACAATTCTCATGTGTGAGTTCCCATGAGCTGATGAAGTATTTCTAGAAAAGAAACTAAAAGAAAAGGCAGTGTTTGAGGAAAAAGTATTGGTTGGTTAGTATCGGTAAAAATAAATGTAGTTACTGAAACTTGTAAAATATGAAGAGGTGAGCTCAGATATTTTTAGCTAAAATAGAATATGGTGTTTGTGTGGCAAAGGTTAACAATATCGGAAGTAACAATTTCTCGACATAGTAAAAACCTATGGTCAATTATGTATTGCTTGTTATTTCACTGTCATACACCATTTCAATAGCAGTCTTCGAATTTTTTTTTTTTTTTTTTTTTTCAGAATCAAGAATAATAAATAATACAATAATGTGCCAGTCATTTCATCAATAGAGAATCGTGCTTTCTCATTACTGTTTTCAAATGAGTTGTTGATCGTCAAGCATATATTTAGTTTCGTGACTAAATGTTACTCCGATATACTTGGTTGACTATTTTATTTAGTTTTTGAGAGAACTGAACTGTCTATTGAAAAGTGTTTATTTTTATGAACTTAAAAAAATATAAAAGGGTTTAATCATCTTATGACAATAGAATTCATTGGAAACCATAATTAACGTTCGTGCTTAAATTATGACGGAATATACATTAAATATACATTACTAAAATTTAAATAATTGCTTAATGTTGTATTCTTGACAGTAGATTTTAAAATATTTCATAACGTAAATATTCTTTCTCTAAACATCTTTTGCTGGTTTATAATAACACTATGTATACATCTCTAGAGATGATGTGGCCAACTGTCTCATTGTACTGGTTGTACATTTTGCATTTGGTGTTAGGGCCTGTTTTCATTATTTGGCTTTTATACTTGTTAGTGGTCAGGTATTGGTCTTACGCAGCGAGAATCAGTCCTTCCGTTTCTGTTTCTAGTTCAGAGCTTCTAAGCCATAGTTGAACTTCACGTAGGCTCACTTCTCTGTCAACTCTCGAAGGGTATTGGCCAGGAAGTGGTTTTTCTTTCCATCTCTTATTTAGTATGCTTTGTAGTTCTGTTCTCATGTTTTTTCCTTTATCTCTCTAGTCATTTCTGTTGTGTTGTCATGTGAGATCAGTGTTTCAGTGTAGTTTATCTCTGTTTTGTATTTTGCCTCCCTGTGTAAAGAGAAAAGCGTTTTTTTCTTATCACATATAGTAGTCTTCCACTTTTTGTTATTGTCATTATTATTATTATTGATTATCTTTCTTATTGTTGTGGTTATTATTATTATTATTATTAGTAGTAGTAGTAGTAGTAGTAGTAGTAGTAGTAGTAGTAGTAGTAGTAGTAGTAGTAGTAGTAGTAGTAGTAGTAGTATTTGCGTTTCCATGGGAAGGATATCTTTTAGAATTTGTGAGTTATTTTTTAATTTTGTTTTCAAAAACGTTATCTTATACTGTTATTGTACCATTTTGTTAATAAACCAACCAGTACCCTATGAGATTGATTGGCTTTGTTAAATTTCCGCCCCTTCGAGACGAAATTTGTGTTATTTTGTAAAATTTACCCATTTAAGAAAAATAACAAAAGGACATCACGTCGAATTTTTTCGGCAGGGAAATGAAACCAGAGATTGGAAGAGTTGTTTGACTTCTCACCTTTACATCGAAGCACCACCGTCTCCACTACCATTGCCGACTGCAAAAACAACAACAACAAGCAACAGCTAGAAGGCATACAGAAAGAACAACAAGGAAAGTGAAAAATACAAAAATAAAAACGTAGAACAAAAAAATAAAATATCCAATTGCACTTTTAACACACCTTTACGTTACATCTTCGCCTACAACAACATTAACGCCAAAAAAAAAGATAAAAACACGACAAATTGTAAATCAAATGCTAATGGATTCGCCGACGCGGCTCTGCTAACAGAAGAAGAAATTATTTTATCTTTGGAAAAATTTAAATATGCAAAACATCTTCTCGCGATATCTGCACGAAATGTTGCGCCCAACATCTTCGAATCCATTCAGCGACAAACCAACCTTAGAGTAGTGGTATATAAAATCTTAGCAACAAAAAGTAGTAAAAAGAACTGGTGACTCCACAACATACTGTAAAGTAACTCGGAAAAATCTGGGACACTAAAACATAGGTCACCAGAGGAAAAAGTTTAGTACATGGTCTTCATGTGCGGAATTGGTCCTCATGCTGATGTACTGCAATAAATATATATCTGCTGTTGGTAACAGCTGTCTTTTTGACATTCAGAACAAAATCAATATTTTGCTGGTCTAGAGGTTTCAAAAACATAATTAGTCGGCCAAGAGATGGGGCTATTGATCCAAATAGATTAACACAGTACGGAAACCATCCCGAACTTGATTAAACTGCCTGAGGATATAAAAGTAGACGTGGCCGTTGAGGGCAAAAGGCCGAGGTGTGACTTGTGGGATGCAAACTTTGTGACTAGAGCAAAGAATTAGAATCGAATGACCATTACTTCTGCTAATACGATCACCACAACAGCAACAACAACCGCAGAAACAATGGCAGCACTAGGAATGGCATTTGGCCCTAACAGCAACAGCAGTATCCACAACAGTGAGAGTAAAACCATCAGTAACGAAAACAGCGACAAATGCAACAACGGTAACTGCTGCAACAACACCAAAACCAACAATAGTGAAAGCAGCAGTAACAAAAGCAACAGAAAATATACCGCCATCAAGGGTTACAGTTTTACAAAACAGTAGCAGCAGCAACAACAGCAGCAGAACCTCTTCCTCCAAAAATCAAAAAATAACAAACCAATACCTCAGATCGCTTTCTATACATGTCCCTCCTCAACTCGCACCACGCAGACATGTCATGTGGCGAAGGTAATGGGAAGGACACTAATTGGCAAACAATAACAAATGGAGGAAAAGAAAAATAATCAAAAAATATTCAAAAGTACGTCAACAAAAAAATTACCAACACCACCGCACAGCAGTAGCTACACCGGTACTATCAATTTCATTATCCACTTCGTCACCACTACCCCTATCATGGACACAAACATTATCACAAACACAATCACATTCATACAGACACACACACGCACAAACCAACAGTCAAAACACATTCTCAAACACGAACAAAACAAAACAAAAACTTTACGGCCATAAACACAAGTAATAAAGAACTAATGGATCTAATAACTATATCTCATTAACGAATAGCATTCCATTACACACATAAAAATCGTTCGAATTTCACAACGCATATACAGTATTTTAAAAAGTAAATATAAGAGATGGATACATCAAGAGAAATATAAACAAAAGACGACATAAAGTATTGCTTGTGAAAATATCCACAGCTAGTATGAGGGGTGAAACACCTATATTACCATAGGAACAAAGTATGTGTGTGTAGATATGTATATATACATATAAATACACATGTATATACATATATATATATGCATATATATATATATATATA
>NC_068996.1:13092012-13102103 GCF_001194135.2 Octopus bimaculoides | reverse complement strand
AAAATTCTTGTAAAAGAGTTTTATCCCTTTTTGAATTTATTTATCAAATACATACATATATATATATATAAATATATATATATATACATACATACATATGTATGTATGTATGTATGTATGTATGTATGTATGTATGTATGTATGTATGTATAGAGTGTTTCAATTGGTGTACAGATATTGTATATTGGGAAAAAGGAGGCAATCAGAATTTTAGATAATTCTTTATTAAGGCTTTCGTTCGTTTAACCGAACTCTTCAGAAAAATTTAAACCATGATCCTGCCTGCTTTTTCTTAATATGTGTTTGTGTGTGTTTGTTTGTGCGTGTGTTTGTCTGTGTGTGTGTATGTATATATAAATATATATACATAGATATATGCGTGTGTATATGTACGTATACTTAAGTGTGTATATTGATGAGTACATATGTGTATGTACATAGGTGCATGCGTATCATGGGTGTGGTGCATGGCCTAGTGGCTACAGAGTTGCACTAATGACCGCAAGATCGAAGTTTTGTTTCCCAAACCCGGGTAGAGAGTTGTTTTCTTGAGCAAAACACTTCATTTCACGTTGCTTACATATATATATATATATATATATATATATATATATATATATATATATACATCTGTATGTGTGTAGATAGATAGATCTAAGTTGGCCAAGAAGAACTCATTAGGATTGAAAAGAATCAAGAGAGAACTATAGGAACGCTGAATATTCAGATAAATAACAACATTTAAACCATATGTAATACTTGTATTTTAAGCATAATCTTCAGCGAAATCTTTGCCGGGGTTAAATGAGCAGGTCATTGTGTAATTGGTGAGTAGAAACAAGGCGGATGAGGTGCCAAAGTCTAATCTCCATAATTTGCTTCTTTTAGATTTAATTTATTAAGTATAACTTTTTGAATGAATTCTATTTATTGAAACTAAAACAAAATATGTTAATTTTTCGTTTTATTACTTTAACTTTTATTTTCATCTTGTTCGTGAATACTATTCTAATTTTAAAGTTTTGTTTAAAAAAAGAAAAAGAAGTATTGATTTTTCTGAAAGTTGATTTTGATTTTTTTCTCTTTCTTTTTCCACTGCTAATGTTTTTAGCCTATGAAAATGGATAATCGTAAAAGAAAGTGCCTGTATTAATCAATTTTATGAAATACGGTGTTATTTCATGCACTATTTACCAATAAATTCCTATGAGTTTAATTTGCGAAAAAATGCTTAGGAATAAGAATGAAATCTTCGACAATATTTGAGCCTTTGGAAACAAAACATCCAGAATAATTTAATAAGCATTTAACTTACATTTATGATTAAAAAATTAAATTTGAAAAGCTTTCTACACTTCAGAATCTACTTTATAGAGATAACAACAGCTGAGAAAGGACTTATTGCATCTTATAATATTTTTTAACTTCATTGCTAAATGTAGGAACTGTCGTAGTCTTGGAGAGATCCATATGCAATATTTTGTGAAAGAAATTCTTAACATATAACTGCATACCGTAACTGATATTGTTATTTGCGCCATAACTAGTTTGTCTAAATAGCATTAGAGCTTCAAAGTAATTTTGCAAGTCTATTACGTCTTTAGATAAATCTAAAGAAATAGTGTTTACATTAAGCTGAAATGGATTTAGAACCCACTCAAGTATTTTTAGCTCTTCAACTTCTTTAAGTCTACTTTCCATCTTTTTATTCAATGATAACTTCCATTCAGTAATACTGGGTTGGCTAAAATAAAATGCAGGTTTCAAACCCAATCAATGATATTATTACCGTTTTATTCCACTATCTTCTGTTATTTGTGGGTAGGTCTGTTATTCCCTTCTCAAAGAATTTCCTGTGTTTGCTGGCAAAAACTCTCTCAGGTGAATTTTTACATCCTTTTCAGAGTTGAATCTTTGTTCATTCAATGGAGTTTGCAGAAACCGAAATAGGAGGTAATCTGAAAGCAGAAGGTCAAGCGAATGTGTGAGTGGTGGTAGCAAAACCCCCTAGACAAACCCCAGTAACTTCTGCCACATCAGCAAAGAAGTGTGGGATCTTGCATTGACGAGATGACAGAAAATACCCTTACGATTAGCGAGGTGCAACTTGAACAAAAAGATTTCCCAATCAAAATCTGAAAAACCACACGTTCCTTATCAACAGTTTCTCCATATCCAGTACATATCTTTCTGCAAGACTCCTCCGCCTTCTTGTGTTGTGGTCTTTTTTTAATAAAAACAAAAGCATGAGGTGTCGATAAAGTTCGTTTTTTTCTCCATTTTCAGGGTGATCCCATGTACACATAATACAACATGCCTTGTCGCAAGTTCGCGTCGAACTATGTTGAAGCGTCAAGTACCTGACGAGAGCGCATGCACAAAGGAAAGGCTGAAGTCTGCTACTTATTAGAGTGTTTGAAGATTAATTTCGGTAAAAACCAAATGGATTTTTTGGCCAACCCAATTGTTCAGTTTCAGCTAGAATCGATGAAATAGCAAACAAACTGTGTGATGATAAAAACAATTGGATTTTGTTTACAAATTAATGAAACACTCCATGATAATGAGACTTTTGTGTTGGTTTATGTTTGCCTTATCAATACGCAGCAAGAGATCATTAAAGAGTTATTATTTGCTGAACAACTGGATACTGATACGATTTGCAAAACTGTGTAGAAATTTTTCAATGATAAAACAATTCCTCTTACAAACATCATTGCATGTTCAACTGATGTGGTGTTTTCAATGATTGATCGCCGTCATGGATTTATAATCAATTGAAAAAGAACAATTTTCAATAATTCTACTGTTCACTGTGTTATTCGTAGACAATCTCAAAATATCTTAGAAAATTGTGTAATATTTTTCAACCAGTGAATATGAATAAAATTCACCCACTGCGCCAAATTTTGTCCAGAAACGAAGGGAAATGTTTTTACCCATGATTAGATGGATTTCAAATGGAAATTGTTTTCCATGTTTTTATAAATTTTATGATCCAATTCACGATTTTATTTTGCTTTATATTTTGTTTTGTTATATTTTGTTTTGTTTTGTTTTATTTTGTTTTTTTATTTTTTGTTTTTGTTTTATTTTGTTTTTGCTTTGTTTTGATTTTTTACGTTGTGCACGAAGATCTTACAGATGTTAAAGACAGAAAAGTATAAGTTTTTCGCAATTTGCCATATTTTGAATAAATGAAATGACGTCAAAGTAATGAAACAAAATTTCTTATGTTAACGTAAACGGAATATTAATGACGTTTATTAACAATACATCAATCTACAAAAATATTATAGCAAGTTGGAACTTCCATCACTTTTTCACTCTCAAAGCATTTGCGGTAACATATACTGATAATTTATGTTTAACAGATATCGAAGTATTCTGCTATTATCTTCATTTTCTAAACTTTAAGAAACTCCAAGTTACAGATGTTGAGGAACTAAAAATACCCGAGCGCGTTGTAAATCCATTTCAGGTTGATGTAAACAGTACCGCTCTGGATTTTTCTCAAGACGTAATACAATGAAGCTCAGGTGCGATTTTGAAATGATTAGAAAAAAATATGGTCTGCACAAAGAAGAAAAACAAATAAACTTGTTTTCAGAAAGAAATAAAGATTCAACCGTTGCATTTCATTCTTCGTACTTAATTGAGAAAGGTTTAAGCATAGTAGTACAACTGTATGATAAAAAATGAAGGATGTAAGCTTGCTTACCAACCACATGGTTCTGGGTTCAGTCCCACTGCGTGGCACCTTGGGCAAGTGTCTTCTACTATAGCCTCGGGCCGAACAAAGCCTTGTGAGTGGATTTGGTAGACGGAAACTGAAAGAAGCCTGTCGTATATATGTATATATATATATATGTGTGTGTGTGTGTGTGTATGTGTGTGTCTGTATTTTTGTCCCCCAACTTCGCTCGACAACCGATGCTGGTGTGTTTACGTCCCCGTAACTTACCAGTTCGGCAAAAAGAGACTGATAGAATAAGCACTAGGCTTACAAAGAATAAGTCCTGGGGTCGATTTGCTCGACTGAAGGCGGTGCCCCAGCATGGCCGCAGTCAAATGACTGAAACAAGTAAAAGAGTAAAATAGTAAATATGTAAAAGAAGAGATTTGAGATTCTGTCTGTCAAATATTGAACCTGATATATTCTTTTTAAATTAGAGAAATTTCATCAAACACAGTATAGCGAAGTGTTATTTTTTCAATTATTATTATTATTAGTAGTAGTAGTAGTGGTGTTGTTATTTTTGTTTTTGTTAAAAGTCTTATTTAAAACTTTGGTTTGCACCAGTTTGTTGCCGTTTTAATTTTTTTATTTCGTTTAAACATTGTTCCACTGTGTTATTAGAAACACTAGGGACCTGGCATTGGATTCCTAGTGTTTGTTTAGTCCGTAGCGGGGCTATATCCGACCCAAAAGAAATTCGGTTCGCGTTTTAATCCAATATAAATAAACAAGATAGATAGCAAGGCGCATCTTGGAAGAGTTATGGAAAAAAGAACTGCCCAAGGTTTCCCTCCTCTTCCCTCCGTTACTGTCTGTAACATTACAAGAGAGGGGTAGGAGAAAAGGAAGATTGGAAAACTTCAAACTAGCAGCAGCAGTGAAAACATTGGAAACAGTAGTGGTGGCAATTCTAGCGGCGGCGGCAGCGGCGCCGATGACAGCAACAGCGACAGCGGTGGCGGTGGTGGTAGCAGTAGCAGTAGCAGCAGTAGCAGCAGCAGCAGCAGCAGTAGTAGTAGTAGTAGTAGTAGTAGTAGTAGTAGTAGTAGTAGTAGTAGTTGTTGTTGTTGTAGTAACAGCAACGCAATTCAAAACACAATGGATTTTTAGCGGAGAAAATAATACTACAATTGAAGGCGGTGACGGCGGTGTGGAGAGTGGCAACGGTGGAAGTGGTCACCACCATCACCACCAACAGCAACAACAACGAAAAAAAACAGTAGCAAAAACAAGAGGTTTGCTGATGAAGCAAACAAAAAAGAGAGAATTTACAATCCCTCTTGAGTACAAAATTCGAGAACTTTCAAGAGGAAAAGACATTGCCAAAGTTGATGCGCGTAAGGCATCAGTTTGTGTTCCTCCCGAAATAATAAAGGCGAAAGAAAAAAGAAGCAGTATATTTTGAATGTGTATCACGGAAGAGTAGGAGATCCGAAATAGCGTCCATCAGTCACGTCGAGAAGGCCCTCAGCGGAATTTTAATAAATGTGGCTCACATACAGAGAGGGAGGCAGTTTGCCAGCATTGAGGTACTCTTTTAAAGCGGAGACCTCGCAGGAAGACACGCAATGTCATCCCGGTGGACTGAGGAGTGGGTCCTCTATCCCACCTACCTTTCGAAGAGAATGACGACAATTAGGGTAAACGGTGTGCCACCAGGTGTAAACGTCTGGTGGATCGTTGCCTGTGTGATGCAGGAACCAGAGTCATTCTTGGAGGTAAAAAGGAACAGCGGGGAGAAC
This sequence comes from Octopus bimaculoides, assembly GCF_001194135.2. Lineage (NCBI taxonomy): Eukaryota > Metazoa > Mollusca > Cephalopoda > Octopoda > Octopodidae > Octopus > Octopus bimaculoides. Next base: position 13,096,622 of record NC_068996.1, on the reverse strand, counting down.
TAGTGCGGGATCAGCTTGGAGATATTAATCCACGTGAAATCGGAGAATATCGTGAAGATCCAGGACTTGATCAAGCTGCCCAACTGGGTGGGACTGCGTGTCGTCGTGGAAGACAGAAAGCCTAGATGTGACACCTGTGGGGCTACAAGCCACCTGAGAGTCTTCTGCTTCCAAAAATCGGGATGTACGCGGCTACATCTGGAGCCTACAGTGCACCCCTAACTACAGAGATCTTTTGATAGAACTGCAGCTTCACCTCCAACAACAGAGGTAAGTGAACCCCATACAATGGGGTAAAGGATCCAGGGTATCTGTCAAACCAGACCCCCTCATCCCCCCTCTCAAGGATACGCTCACAAAAGCATATTCACTCTATCACAGACACATCCGCACTCCCCGAGACTGGCCATACAGGCACTTGCCACTACTCATCCCGTAGTTAAGACGGGGAAGAACCCCACAAAATAAAAAAAAGATGAAAAGGGCAAAGGAAACAGAAAACAAAAGAACCTACATCAACACCTGAAAACACAGAAACCCCACAACACCTCGAACATAGATACAGCAAAAACAACACCAGCACTACCATCCCCACAACCACCACTACCCCCAACGAAATCCACCAATGCACCCACAACCACACATAGCCTCCTAACGAAAGCCCATAGTCAATACGGAAATACCGAATTATGTGCTTGTGAGAAGAACCAATGAAAATTTCTTGGTTCCCACAACCAAAAACAAGCAAATTGAGAGAGACTGTGCAATTTATGACACTAGCACTCTTAAGGTTGCGGATCATTTAATATTAATACGGTTACCCCTCAAAGTATACAAGTAAATTCAGAGGGATTTCCTCATGTCGCCGGAAGGGCAGACGTCCACCCCAACCAAGAGGCTTTTAGCTGGTTTCCGAGAGGAACCAGATCAGGAGCCAGACGTTTGGAGGTTTTCCTTGGGATATCATGCTCTTTAATGTTAGTGGGTGCCTGGAACGCGATCTTGGACGCACTCCCGGATAGGATGGGGCTAGCTGATAGGAGAGTGGGGCGAGTAAAAGCCTTACAAACCTGCTCAGCCGCTTCGAGTTGGCTGACAGGTGCCGACTAGATTTCACGAATGCACCACTGTGGGCATGGGCGAATCGCATCGGATCTTCCAGATAATATCTAGATAGAGTATTTTGTAGGCCTGTAGATAGAAGTAGTATAAGTTGTCCACGTTTCAAAGTTGTCGGCTACATGGACCATAAATCTGTGATCTGTACGGTCGACATAGGTAGGATTCATAGAAGATGAACGCGTCCTTTCCGGCGCGCCAAGCTTTCGGAGATCGGGTTAGCAAGTTAGTCCGTCGAGAGTCGGTGTGCGCAATCGTAAACAGTTGTTGGTGGATAGTCCTGAAAAGGGCTATTAGAGTAGAGGTGGTAGGTTTTAGTAAGGAAATGGCGTTAGAGGAATCTAGGATAGAGGGTAAGGGCTAGTTAGGAAGCTAGAAGAGGCGCTTAGGAAAGGCTTAGCGACCGACCGTTCTAGCGGTGAGATTGGCTCTTGATCGATTCTTCTATACCATGCACGAAGGTTGCGTTGTCAGAGATAGGGCGCGTGCAGTGAAACGGGAGAAGACGAAAGCCGTTCGATGGGTCCGGGTTGCAGAGGCGCTTCGCGGGTACAAAGCAAGAATTCAGTCTTCGACGATCTGTGATGGACGCATAATAACCGAATCCAAGCAGATGTTTGCGGAATTTTAGCAGTACTTCGCCGAACTGTATGGGGCTCGCAGTGGTTCTATGACGGTGGTGGATTTCACCTCGTATCTCAGTGGCATGCCGTGCCTCTCGGTCAGCGATGCGGAGTTCTGCGAAATTCAGAAAGCAGCCGAAGATATACGGGACGCTATGAAGAGCTGCGCAAGAGAGAAGTTTCCAGAGCGGGATGGTCTGCCCTTTGAGCTTTATTTTCATATACCAGACTTGTTCGGTGGCCTTTTGGCAGACGTCTACCACAACTGGCAGCAGAACAGAAGAATTCCCAGTGTTGTGAGCCGTGGGAACGGTGGTACTGTTGAGAAAGACCCGAACAAGGATGACAAAATTGATAACTTTAAGCCTACAACTCTGCTGAAAACAGATTATAAGATTTTGGCCAAGGCGTTAGCCAAGTGGTTGGTGCATGTCGTCGATAAGTTGGCTGGTGACGTGCAGACATGCGCTATCTCAAACAGAGCTATGCACAACAACCTCCACCTTACACGCTACATCATAAAGACGGTGGGTAAAGGAACCTGGCATGGGTTGGGCCCTAATCAATTTGGATCAGTCGAAAGCTTTAGATAGGGCTGACCACCAATACTTGGAGGCTGTTCTCACCGCAGCAGGTTTCGGTCGTATTTTCAGAGGCTGGATCGCCGCAATGTACATTGAGGTGTGTTCGGTAGTCAAAGTAAATGGCCACTTTTCGGAATCGTTGAGAATCACTCATTCGGTCCGTCAAAGATGCCCACTCTCGCCTCTTCTGTACGTACTGGCTCTCGAGCCATTGCTGCTGAAGCTGGATGTTTCGAGGAGCATCCCGCATAATCTAGGATGCGGAATGTTCGTGTCGGTCTACATGGACGACGTCACCGTAATAGTGTCGGACATTTCGGTAATCGAGGTCATCGGCACTGCTCTAAAGGAATACGAAGTGATGACGGGAGCAAATATCAACCAGTAGAAGCCGGTGGACCTGCAGCTTGGCACCTGGAGAGGCAGATCCATGCCAACCGACTGCTTGTAGGGCGCTGAACAGAAGTACAGGTTAAATTGCTCGGGGTCTGGCCTGGTCCAGACATCCAGATGGACAAGAAATGGGAGTAGGTAACGAGCAGGGTAGCGAATCTCACCCAGAAATTGGTGGAGAGGAAGCTGTCCCTCAAAGGACGGAAGTGGCTAATGCATACATTGCTTCCGTCAGCTTCTACCACCTGAACGTCGTCCCTAGCTCCACTTCGTGCCTGATAAATTTGGAGCGCTTGCCTCCAATTCGTATGGAAGGGACGTAATCCGTTCGTGAGACGGTCCATCTGCTGTCAACAGCCGCTGAGTGGAGGACTGGGCATGCCGTGACTAATGATGCGCAGGCATGCGCTGAGGCTGCGACATCTCCACCGTTGCCTCAACGGGGAGTATGTGTGATCGCCGTTCGTGAAAAGGGACTTTCCTCAGCTCATATCATTGATGGAGCTACAGTCCTGGGACAAACGCACACCTAAAAAGGGCACTTGGCACCTGGAATGTCGGAAAGCGCCCACAGACTTCTGCTAGTCGGGCAACGCGGTCGGTGGAAGTACCACCATGAAGTTCTATAGATGATTAGTGGAGGGAAAGAGTGATGATGCACTCGGGGAAACTCTGGGATTCGAGAAGGATCAACTTACTGGTCTTTTCCGGAGGACTTTCGGTCCAGGGCCTATAGATAACTTCCAGAAATCCCTGGCCTGGCAGTGCCACCGGGGAGCTCTGCCAGTTCGAGACAAGCTCTATAGACATGGAAGTGCAGTCAGATGGACCTATCCGAGGTATGCACAAAGCGATGGACGATCCTGCATGCACTCAAGTGTCCATGCATTACTGACCTGTGGAGCTTTGTCAAACAGTTGTCACGTATTTAGTCAGATCCGATTGTCGGCCAAGTCCATTGTGAGGATAGCTCTGCTGCCTTCTTTTGGCCTGGAGGAAAAGACAGTTTTCCTCTGCCTGGTGTCTATAGAAAAAGAAGTAGTGTGGTGGACGAGGTTGAAAGGACTGAAGACAGACACTTTCCTCTTTGGCTGAGCCTTCATTGACTTTTACAAGTTCCACAAGGAAAGGTAAGAGAAGGTAGAGAGGGACGTTTTCCCCCGGTAAGTCTGTTGAAAGGTGAGTGAATGTTGCGAAAATGGCTCGTGTGAATGGGCCTACTCTGAATATTTGTCTGTAAGCTGGAGCAGTTGAGGGGAAGTGGGGGAACCTACCCGCGTGCCCTTGACAATAGGGCTGACCATGATGTGTGGAGTACCCTGGTAGGCCCTGGGTACAACTCTTCCATATTGGGGAATTTTGTTGTTTTAAAACTATTTTTGTTTTTATTGCTTACACGTTCTGTTTTAAACCCCACTCGACCCTTCTTTTCTATTGTCCCTAATTGTTTTTGAGTTCGGCCATTGTGGCCAATAAAGAAAGGATTATTATCATTACTACTACTACTATTATTATAACTATCAGTAACATTATTATTATTATTGTTCAGTAGTTTTATTTTTATAACGTGCTTTCACTTCACTACCGAGCGCAGCTCTGTGCGCCTTGGGTATGTGCTGTGGTTTGCTGTGGTGCTCTTATGTTTACTGTATTGAAACTGTTTTGCGTAGAATGTGTGCAGTACCCAGTAGTGCAATTTTCTGTATGTTATATATATTTGTAAGTCCTGGTATTTTTGTTATGTATTTGTCTGAATATTTTTTTATTATACCTAAGGCACCTACTATGATAGGAATTGTTTCTGTTTTTAGATTCCACATTCGAGTTATCTCTATTTACAGGTCTTTGTATTTTGAAAGTTTTTCCATTTCTTTTCGAGAAACGTTGTCAT
>NC_068996.1:13077288-13091032 GCF_001194135.2 Octopus bimaculoides | reverse complement strand
GTAGCTGTAGCTTATAACTGGGACAGCTAAAGTGTTGATACCCATTATCTTGTTTTTAGCATTGAGCTCTGTTTTTAGTATTGATCTAACTCGTCTATAGTACTCTTTGTTTATTTTTTCTTTCATTTGTGTATGTTGTATCCTATCTAGTTCATTGACTCCTAAATACTTATATGGTTGGCTTTCGTCTAGTTCTCTTATTTCATTGGCTTTATCTAGTGTTATATTGCTACTTTTAACTAATTTTCCTCTTTTCAGGGTTGCTTTGGCACATTTTTCTAATCCGAATATTATTATTATTATTATTATTATTATTATTATTATTATTATTATTATTATTATTATTATTATTATTATTATTATTATTATTATCATTATCATTATTATTATTATGATTAAATGAGAGGGCAGTGCATGCCACTGGCGTAAAATATACGAAGCCAAATATACCCATCATGACTACCCGTCTGATAAGTGTACACCAGGCACATGTATCACAACCATATGTGCGAGACATGGTGATCTCATACCAAGATTAACAGCAGATGACCTTGCAGTCAGAATTTTTTTTTAGGTCGAGAAGCTCATCTTGCTCAAAAGAACCCTGAATAAGAGTTGTTTAAGAATGTTGAACAAAACACCCATGTTTCCAGAAGTGAATTATCCAAACCCCAAAGAATTCCTCTCGACACATGGTTATGAAGCTCCCCCACCATTTCTGCTCATGATCAGAGATACACATATCGTCAGCCACCAAGGGACATGCTCAACTGGTTATGGTCAAACAACTGACAAGCAAATCTGTGGTATTGAGCAGAATATTTGCTGTAGCCCATCTTTTTATACCAAGACAAAACAATGTACATGCTAACACTTCCAATCAATTAAGATCAGAAGCCATGAGAGTCACTGCCTGATACTGCATCCGGGCATTAACAGAATCGTTAGCACGCCGGGTGAAATGCTGAGCGGTATTTTGTCTGTCTTCGCGTTCTGAGTTGATATTCGCCGAGGTCAACTTTGCATTTCATCTTTTCAGATTTCGATAAGTACCAGTTACGTACTGGGGTCGATATAATCGACTACCCATTTCCCCAAAATTAGTCTTGTGCCTATAATAGAAAGGATTACTACCACTACTACTACTACTACTACTACTACTACTACTACTACTACTACTACTACTACTACTACTACTACTACTATTATCATCATTATTATTATTATTATTATTATTATTATTATTATTATTATTATTATTATTATTATTATTATTTTTATTGAAGGCGTTGAACTGGTAGAATCGTTAGCACGGCGGGCGAGATCCTTAGCGGTATTTTTGTTTGTCGTTATATCCTGAGTTCAAATCCCGCCGAGATCGACTTTGTCTTTCATCCTTTCGGAGTCGATAAATTAAGTCCAGTAAAATGCTGGGGTCGACGTAATCGACTTACCCCTCTCCACGAATTTGAGGCCTTGTGCCACCACTAGAAAGGATCATTATTATTATCTTTATTATTATCATTTACTTTTAATCTTCTTCTTTGTTACAATCACTCACCGTGACACACCCAGCGTCCTAGGGCGAGTGAAGGATAAGCGATATTAGAGTATGACTGAAAGATTGGGAAGGGGATGTGGCAGGGACAGTAGCGAAATAGCTTCATATAGTACAACACAGACATTTAAATTAAGGATGTGGGCAGTACTTGTCAGCGCAATCTGTTGGATTTCTCTCAGACATGGTTCTCCTTGGATATTATCTAGATGTTTCTGGCATCCTTTTCTTTTTATCATACCTATGGCACCTACAATAACAGGAACAGTCCTTGTTTTAAGATGCCACATCTTTTGTATTTCAATTTCCAGGTTCTTATATTTACTTAATTTGTCAAATTCCTTTACAGATATACTTTTTATCATTGGGAACACTTACATCTATTAGTCTACAAGGATTTTCTTCCTTGTCTTTAATAATTATGTCTGGTCGATTAGCCTGGATCACTCTGTCGGTGATGACTGGAAAATACCAGAGGATAGTGACATTTTTACCTTCAATGACTGGCTCAGGATGATGTTCATACCAGTAAGCAGGAGTGTTGATTTTGCAGTGTTTACATATTTTCCAATGTAAATACTGTTCTACCCTATTGTGGCGATTTTTGTATTCGTTTGGTGTCAGCACAAGACATCCCGAGACGAGGTGGGCTATTGTTTCGCCAACTGCATCGCAGAATCTGAGTTTAGGATCAGAACAGTTTTGAAAAACGTTAGCCTGGTAATTTTTGGTAAGCAAGCTTTGATCTTGTGCCGCCAATAGGAAACATTCAGTCTTTGTTTTCAGTCCTGAACTTTTCAGCCACTGATGGGTTGTTGCTTGGTCTACATCAGCATTTCGACTTTGAAGTATATAACGTCCACGCAAAGGCTTCTGACTGCACCGCTCCTCAATTTGTTTCTGCGCATTCTTTTTGCAGTCTGTTTGATCAGTTTTCCGCGTTTTTTTTTTTTTTTTTTTTGTAGCAGTGGTTTCAGATTCTTCATCTAATTCAAGGTTACTGCCATGTTCCCTTGTGAATCTGAAAGCTTTCTTGACTATAAAATGTGATTTTTTTGCTGCTTTCGTATTTGCACACAAACCGCATCTTCCAGTCCTCTGTACTAGATATGCACCTTTTCATTGCTATTGTGGAGCACAGTTCTACCTGCATCATTCCTCTTCCCCCCATTACTTCTAGGTAGGTACAGACGATCAGCATCTGTTTTTGGGTGGTGCATGTTCTTAAATGTTAGGAGTTTCCATATCTTCCTGTCCAGGCGTTGGAGCTCTGTAAGATTCTAGTTAATGATGGTAAAACTATACTGGACTCCAAGAGCGCCAGGGTGTTAATGGCTTCGATGCGATTTTTGGAGCTGAGTGCAGTTTTTAGAATGAGTATCCTTATTATTATTATTATTATTCAGTAGTTTTATTTTTATAACGTGCTTTCACTTCACTACCGAGCGCAGCTCTGTGCGCCTTGGGTATGTGCTGTGGTTTGCTGTGATTATTATTATTGTTATTATTATTATTGTTATTATTATTATTATTATTATTATCATCATCATCATCATCATCATCATCATCATCGTCATCATCATCATCAGCATCATCATCATCATCATCATCATCGTCAACATCATCATCGAAAGCGTCAAGCTGGCAGAATCGTTAGCACGACGGGTGAAATGCTTAGTGGTATTTCGTTTGTCGCTATATTCTGAGTTCAAATTCCGCCAAGGTAAACTTTGTCTTTTATCCTTTCGAGGTCGATAAAATAAGTATCAGTCGAGTACTGGGGTCGATGTGATCGACCTACTCCATCCCCACAAATTCCAGGCCTTGTGCCTATAGTAGAAAGGATTACTATTATTATTATTATTATTATTATTATTGTTGTTGTTGTTGTTGTTGTTGTTGTTGTTGTTATTATTGAGTGAGAGAGCAGTGCATGCCATCAAAGTGACACTGGGGTAAAATATACGAAGCCCAATATACCCATCATGACTACCCGTCTGATAAGGGTACACCAGGCACACGCATCACAACCATATGTACGCGACATGGTGATCTCATATCAAGATTAACAGCGCATGACCTTGCAGGTGGAGCCCAGTTAGAATGTTCTTCAAGTCGAGTAGCCCATCCCGCTCAAAAGGTCACTGAATGATGGTTGCTTAAGGATGTTGAACGAAACATCCATGTTTCCAGAGACGAATTATCCAAACCCCAAAGAATTCCTCTCAACACATGGTTATGATGCTTTCCCACTATTCTTGCTCGTGATCAGAGATGCACATATCGTCAACCACTAAGGGACATGCTCAAATGGTTAAGGTCAAACAACTGACAAGCAAATATGTGGCATGGAGCAGAATATTTGCTGTATTCCATCTTTTATACCTAGATAAAACAATGTACATGATAACAATTCCAATCAGTTAAGAACAGAAGCCATGAGAGCCATTTCCGGCAAACTGGCGGATTCGTTAGCATGCCGGGCGAAATGCTTAGAAGTATTTCGTTTGTGGCTATGTTCTAAACTCAAATTCCGCCGAGGTTAACTTTGCCTTTCATCCTTCCGAGGTCGATAAAGGAAGTAGCAGTCAAATACTAGGGCCGATGTGATCGAATTACTCCCTCTCCACAAATTCCAGGCCTTGTGTCTAGTAGAAAGAATTATTATTATTATTGTTTTTTTTTGGGGGGGGGATATAACGTTTCGTTGACTATCTTAAATTATTTTACAAAATTATCTAAACGCTGCTACATGTGCTTAATTCGTTAATATCATTTATAAAGCTAATGATAGATTGTTTAAAATTTGTATTGTAATGCATTTTGCTCTACATCTTTGTCATTTACGTGTTCTGGTATTAACTCTAAAATATATCTTATTATACAAGCACTTCAGTAATTTCTACAAAAATTTAATATAGGAGACATTAATCCACACAAATATCTAAAACAAATTACATGCTGGTTGGGATAATATAAAATATGGTCAGCAAACAACTTTGCGAAATTAAATTGATTAAAATGATTCGCATTTTTCTTCTGCAAAATGACAAATCAATTAAGAAGCACGAAAATGCTAAAGGCTTTGCACCATAGATATTCATAAATAAATACGTTATATATATATTGCATAATAAAATTTTCGTTCCTTTAGGTTATGTTCAAATTTCGATCTACATCAACAATAGTTTCAATTTTGCTTCAAAATCTCTTGTTCAAAGGAAAAAATCTTACAATCTCAATTCTCTCCTTCAACAACATTTTTTTTCTCGGCTTCTATATACTCGTTTTTGGGGACTACAATATACTAATTTTTTCTCTCTTAAATCGTTTCCTTTATTTTGCAGCAGGTACGATTCTTTTTCATTCGCAAATTTGTGGCAAAAATGCACAATAGAGAAAATGAGATGGATCAATGTCTTTTTATTTTATTTTCATGTTAATATTTTTCATATCATTTCCATTCAGAAACCTGTAGATCTTTTGTTTTGCTTCTTTCTTTTTTTATCTTTTTGCGTGTCAATAGATTGACAATTTACGATTCTTAGAATCGCAAATTGAAAAGTATCTAAAATCCATAAGGATTCAGCTTAAAAGATTTATATATTCTTTTAAATTGTGGGAATTTCTGATATTGAAAATACATGAAATCTTCCTACAATATTATTCTCTTTGCACAATGTGTAAATCTGAATCATTGATTTCTTTCTTTCTTTTCTTTCTTTTTTATGTTTTGGCGATATTTACGTCCAAGAACGTATGTTGGCTACTAAATAATATTTCGTGGTATCCAAGTATCATTGACTCTAAATATATATCCAAATCAATCAGTATTGCTTTTAGCTCATCTACACAACATTCTTGTTTCATACTTGTTTTCTTCTTTAATTCATTTTCTTTTTCTTTATCAATAATATTAGTGATAATACGTTGAAGATAATGGACTTCTTTGTATAGTTGTTGCTGTTAGTTTTAGCTGCACTAAAGTGAGGAGAGAACTATGGTTGCTCTCTGGTTTACTACAGAGATATTTGATACAATATAAATAACTAGGTTTCGTTATGTGACACATCGGCCTATGTTCTACAAATAAAAGAAATTTATTGGTGGGGAAAATGGAAGCAATCTCTAAAAGCATATCCAAAACCAAATTGGTCAAACGTATATAAGAAATTGGTGGAGTTAGAAATATAACACAATATTATTATCTTGCGAATGTCAATGGAAATCATGAGAACAATTGTATAGTTATACCCTGCATAGACACACATGCATACATATATATGCATACACACACACACACACATATATATATATATATATATATGCGTGTATGGGTGTGTAAGTGTGTGTATATATATATATATATATTCATATATATATGTATGTTTATACCAATATATATATGTATGTATGTATGTATGTATATGTGTGAGTATACAAACTAGCAGAGAAAAAGAAAGGACGACAGACAGACAGACTGACAGACAGACAGATAGATAGATAGATAGATAGATAGATAGATAGATAGATAGATAGATAGATAGATAGATAGATAGATAGATAATGCCAGGGTTGGCTGAAAAATGCGTTTTAGTTTTAAGGTGGGTGGATACGATTTGTTAAACTCGTTTCACCGAAAACTAAATCTATTAGAAAGTCTAATTTAGTCAAAAACTAAAAATATCAAAATGTGTTAATTTTCAATAAAGCAGTAATGCAGAAACGAACAAATGATTAAGACCAACTATTAGGTTAAAAAGAAAAACACACAAACACACATTAAAAGAAAATGATTATAAAACAAATATAGTATTAGTTTTATTAGTTGTCTTTTTTTTTGTTTTGTTTTTGTTAGCATTAGTTGTTTGTTGTTATGACTGGTCTTGTAATTATCGATGTATTGCTCAGGTGGAGATTTGAAAATGGCGACGGTATGCAAATGGTGCCACTAAATCTATAATATGTCATTTAGAAAGTCTTCAAGCTCAAGCTAAATTTAACATTTATATGTTCTTTTAACGGCAAAACTTATTTAATCTAACCTGAAGTTTTGCTATCATGAGTCGCAGCTAAACAAGCCGATATGGCGTTAGCCTATCAATCGAAAGATCAATGGTTCATGTTTCATAAAAGGTTCAGATATTATATTTATAGTCGAAATAATTAATTTTGCTAACCTCATAAGATTCGTCTCTGCAGTATAATTCTCAATCGGGCAGGAGCTTGGTCCATATGGAAAGATGTATTTGTGGAATACGTCTATAGACAAGGTTACCAATATATCATATTACAATAACAACAAGAAAAACAACACAACACCAACAATAATAGGTAATCAACACTCGAAGAACTTATGCTCAATGTAAGTAGGAATCACTCTTAATTGTTCATCTCTGTCATGAGGAATATTTAATTAACAGATGAATATTTAATTAACAGTAAATTTTTGTGTCAGATCTGATCGAGAAGACCTTTGTTTAGAGACATTCCAGCTATGGCCATCTCTCATATTAAAGGCTACTACATATTATTTAATGCGTTTTCCACTCTTTTAAAATGCGTTTTCCACTCTTTTAAGACTAATCTTAATCCAAACCCATCATCATTAAAGTATTCTCGAAATTACCATTTCCTCTTTTGTACATTAACGATGCTATTTTCCCTTTGCATCCTACCTTCGTTACGGTAGAAGGGTAATATAATTTTTAAAATGTCACAGCAGCTTCTAAGAAATGCAGGGACTCCTTCTTTGACTCGACATAAATATTTTTTTAATGTAACTTTTGCAACTCTACTGTTGAAAGAATCATTAGAAAGTCGGGAAAATATCTTGCAACATTTGTTATGATACTTTATCATTTGAGTTCAAATACTACCGAAATCACTTTTGCCTATCATCCTTCACCCATTGCCTATCATCCGACTATATCATACCTTCTAAATTTTATTTCTTATGCTTATATAAGAAACCAATATTCACAACTTAGTACTGTCGAATATACTACATAAAGGCAATCTTTATATCCACCTTAACGTGGGTTCTTTGTTAAAATGCCGAAGACTGAGGTATGATACATAAAAGTACATACACATACACACACATATCGCAGTAGACAAGAATTTGGAAGACCCGACGCCCATAACACACGATTCCCGTCTACTACGATGTATGTCAATGCTTTTATGCAGCATGCGTGTATATGAGTAGACCTATCAGTATTCGCCATTTTAATAAACCATCCACGCCTAGGTAGATATGAATATGGTCATAACGTGGTATATTTGACAGTAATAATTTGTGAATATTGGTTTCTTATATAAGCATATGAAATAAAAATTCATTTGAGAGGATCTCTCAAAACTGATAACGAAGTATTCAGCGTTCTGACAAGACATCCACGTTCAATTGGTTATAAAGATTGCCATTTGATACTAAAAATTAAATTTTTATGACTGATACATGTTCAAAACTCAAATATATAATAGACATTTTCGCTCGAAATATTTCTTACTGAAAGTTTTTGGTATTTTCTAAATTTTGGAAAATATAATGATGTATTAAAATTTTTAATTCATTAACTTGAAATATCGATTTTTTTCCTGTATGTCGATGACTTGAATGGTAAGGAAGTAGAAAAGTTAAACTCAATATATGACATGTTGATTTTATTCTTTTGAGTGAGCAGATTATACATATGTTCACCCTCCATATGGATTCGATAATTCTATCGCTACATTTTCTCACTCAGTTCTTCATAACTACCTTTCTCATATCCTTTGGATTCATATTATTTCAGCATAATTTCACTCACTTTCACCTCCAATATCATTTTATTATCTCCCTTACTTGCAGCAAAACATATTCGCCAACGAAACAAACTACATCGTGGTTGCGATACCTGCCACAAATAGCAACTAAATCTCCCTCCAGTCAAAATATAAATAGAAAGATATACTGGATAATGTGATTATTAATAAACTGTTTCAATAAAAGATGTGATAGTCACGGATGAAATTCCTGTGACGGAAGGTCTTTTCCATCTGCGTTGATATGAAACTAAAACACGTCAATATCTTAATAACACAAATGCATTTCAATTTAACACTTAGCATCATATCTTCCATTTTCTTTATCCCATAACTTCCGTTCAATCATACTTCAACTTATTCTCAGATGCCAGGTTTACCAGTTCGGAGTGTCGGTTTATCTCCTTAGGAGACGCCTTCCCACGGTGTTGTCTGTTCATCGTAAATACAATCTTAACGCAACTGAAAGGAAGCAAGCAATAACAAAGCAGAACTCATTCAAGTGGCTTCTCAGGTAAAACTGAATGCTTTATAACTCCTGCTAGTCTTTCATTCGACAGCATATTAGGGAAATAATCGAACCAAACAAAAGATCAGCAAATGAATAAATATTACACTCTCAAATCTAGAAATTTGTAATCGAACCAACACAACTAAAGAATTAGAAATAATAGATTGCACAAATCTCATCCATAGCTGCAGGTTTATAACTGAACATACCTTTCTCATATCTATACGACAATAAACTTCAACCACGTATATCAATATAAATTGAACACATCTCACCCAATAATCGAAGAACCGAACAAACCTTATACAAATATTGATCAACAATTGAATTAATCACACAACTTTTTGCAATAATTGAACAAATCTCTCTCATAAACACGCATACACAAGCACACGTACAATTACACACACGCACACAGACAGTCACCAATATAACAAACATTAAGCAAACACGGAAATCAACAATAGACTTATACTTCGCTTCAATCTTTAACTCCTTTCACATATCCTGATCACAGGGTGAACAAATTTCACATAAAGCAGGAGTCTTTTGCAACTGAACGAAGCTCACGTAAACATAGGTTAGAGCAAATGAACGAGCCTCAATGAACCGTTATCAAACACTGAAAGTAATCGCTCTGATAAATCTAGAAACGAACAATTGTATAACTCTAGAAATAATTAGTTATGTTTGAGTGCTTTTCAATTTTTTATGTTTCTCTTTTTTCCACAGATATGGTATCAATTCTTTGTGGAAGCCTTTATACAATTTAAGAACCTATTAGAAATAACAGTCATCATCATCATCACTATCATCATCTGTGGCACCACCATCATTATCATCATCATCATCGTCATCATCATCATGTCGATCGGAGATGAACACCATCAACAACTCTACAGTTTTCCTCTCCTACATCACTCTTAGTAGGTCACTCTTCAGTAGATCAGAATCTCCAACCAGTTGGTCAATAAATGTCCTCCCAAGATGACCCCAAGGTTCCTTTTCATATGTTGGCTCCCACATCAGCATTTGACTCATTACTTTACTTCATCCTTCCTACGAAAGCAATTCTTAAAGAATCTCAATCACCTTTTCTTTGTGATAGAAGTTACGCTTGGAAGATTACCTTAATGAGCCTAGTTTGTTGCATAAAAGTGCCATTCGATGCTAAATCCTACTCTCAGAAATCCGGTGCATGTTTCATCTAGTTTTGTTTCCAGTGTCTTAGAGTCCCTGTGGTTCAGCACTATAAGAGGACAGATTTTATTGTTGCTTGAAAGAAGAAGCTAATCTTAAGCTGACGGTTTAGATTTAGTTTCCAAATGGTTTCCATCTTTCACTGAGCTAACCATGCTTAAGCAATGCGAGTTTTAATGTCGTTCTCATTTGTATCAACCCACCAACCCAGATATACCAGATCATCTGCTGGTTCCAGTTCGGTTCCATTCGTTGTTAATAGGTAGTTATGTTCTTGAACACAAATCATGTCCTTCGTCTTGTACTCGTTTGTAAATAGACCCGTCTGTGAAGAACGGGACTCAATTCGCAATAAAAATAGTTTGTTCTGTTGTTTCAGACATTAACGTTAAGTTATCATCAAAAACTGTAACTGTGAGAAGCACAGTAGGATGTCTCCTGCTGCATGCTTGTTGTAGTCTAAAGCTAACGGAATCATCATTTTTATTACTTCTCTCATCACATAGTCTAGTGCTATCTTGAATAGGAAGCGTGCAAAGGTTACCTTGAAGTATTCCTGCCTGAATTTGAGACGATCCAGCGTCGCCATCAAGAGACAGTGCCTTCGCAGAGGTGTTATCTTAAGGAACTTCCACGTTCTAGACAATTTTCTTGGGGAATCCGTAAGCGACCAGAATATCCATTAGTTTACCGCTATGGATCGAGCCAAAAACATTTCGAAAGACTACAAATATCAGTAATGTCAGAAGCCGTTTATATTTCATTCTTTCAGTCCTAGTATCCATTCTGTTACCGTTCTAATTTTCCGATATCCAATTTATAAAACTTTGCCGCCACCACAGTTAATATGATGCCTCTGAAATTTCCTGTAGATCAGTGTTTCCCAACCTATTTTCCTCCAGGCCCCATTTACAATTTACAGAAAAATGTATGCCCACCAATGGTTGGAAAAACTCGTAGGTGCAGTATGTTTTCTGTGAAAAAAAGACAGATTTTCATGTCCCCCTAAAGAAAAAGAAAACATTCTGGATCCCAGGCCCCACCACAATTTTCCCAGGCCCCGCCGGTGGCAATCTCTGTTGTAGATGCTAACTTTCCCTTTTTTTTTTTTTTGGAAACAGTAAGATCCCACCCTGTCTCCACACTGTTGTTACATCTCCTTCATATAATTTATAGCAAATCTCCAACCGTTGTCCAGTTTTCAAAGCCTTTAGCCAGAACCACATCAAATCCTGAAGCTACGTTGTTCTTAAGCTCTTAAATGTTAGTTCTTTCATCTTAAGTACATCATTTTCTGTTGGGAGGGTATCATACACTTTTTTTAAAATCTGGACATCATCAATCACTGGGATTGGCCAAGTAAATGCTGAGATCCAATCTTTCCTCAGGATTGTTAGCCTTTATCTGAACAGAGTTGATCTTCTTCCTCCCTAAAACTTCATCAATTGTAGCTCATGCCAATGTAAATTTTCCAGCGTGTTCACTAATTCTTTTATCTGCTTTCAACATATTTTTCTGTTCTATCTCATGTATCATCTAGGTTTTTTTTTTACTACTTTGAACTTGCTTAAATTCTGTTTGCTATAGAGTTGATAATAAATTCATTAAGATTTCCTCTTGGTTTGGCTATGTTTCTGCTTTTCCATGGAACTAGATTTTGATTTTAGTGTGATGTTGGACTCAGCTGCAGCCTCATAGACTTCCATGATGTTTTTCTACATTGTCTGCATTATCATTGAATCTGTTGTTTATCTCAAATGCGTATTTAGTCTTCACTTCATTATCTTCCATCAGCTTAGACATATCATTTGCAGGTTTCTTTATTTTCTTTATTTTATTAAACCTTAGCGAGAGACTTCTTTTGCAGTAGCTCTTCGATGGTCTGATCCTGTGATATTGAAAGCATTGTACACCTCACAATTCAAAGCACTATTTCGTCTATTTCTTGTTTATCAAGATGTGATCCAGTTGAATTGATAGTTAGGTCAGTCTCGTGGGCTGCGGGTAGGATCTAACCCAGTGGAATCTATCAAATGGTCGGGTCGTCGACGCCAAATCCAGCAACCTATCCTATAGTTTGTACATATGTATATATCATGGGCGTGTGGCGTATGAAATATGAGAAATGTTTAGTTTTAAAACTTTTAAAAAGAACATGTGTCATCTTGTGATTCAGAGAGCTATGTTAGTGAGAGAGCAATTGGCTGGTAGCCCTAATCATGTCAGATAGCACAAAGGGTGAGAGAATGACTAAATCTGAATTAAATAATTCTTAATTACATAGAGAAGTAAACCTCAATAGAAAAAGTCACAACTTCGGAATGGAAGAAAGTATTGTAGTGGTTGTACAAATATCGCCAGACTGATATTATGGTATACTACACAGTAACGTTTGATGGATGAACTAGAAACTGTCGATAGCAAAGAAATAGTCTTTATTAAACAGACATTTCTGCCTTTAGTATGTGTTGCGGCAGCTGATTGTGTCCCTTCATACAACCGAAAAACACCCTGACTAATGTCTTTGATAACCTAGAATACTTCATCTCTCATTACGCAGTTAAACGAGAAGAAAATTAGATTGGAAACAGAAAGTACGCTTCAGATTTACAATTTTTAAAAGTGCTGGAAGTAAAAAGATTGTCGTTATATCAACGTTCAATGCTAAGACATTACAAGGCAATCGTAAGAGCTATTAAATTATAGCAATATCAGGGGAAATTGGAATCGATGTCATCTGTACCCATGAACGCGCGTTATGTCATGAGGATGTGGTATACAAGATGCACGGTATCAGTTTTACCCTGGATCGGTAACAAAGAGTGCTCAAAATTCGACGGTTTGTAGAGTTGGTAATTTAATCTGCCCCAAAGCCTGCAAATCAATATAGACGCTGTCAATTCTCTAATTATCATCACAACCTTCAATGGAAATCGTGTTACCACCATTATTTGCTGCTGTGGCCCAATGAACGTATCAGAAGCTGAAAAATTCTATAGTGAACTTGCCAATAACATCATACAAGTCCCAAAAGCAAGTCCCATATTACTATAGCAACTGGTGATATGAAGGCATAAACTGACAGAGATGACTGTGCAGGCACCCTTTATCACTAGAAAATGAACAGACAGGGCCAACTTTTTCTGGGTGTTATGAGTGTGACAAGATCAGTCTTACTACTAAGTGCTCCAAGAGATCTGGTGAGCTATGGTCGTTCAGCTACAACAGTCAGATCTCCTTCGAGTTAAACCTTTTTAAAGGAAAGGAAGGAAATATTAACCAACGTATCACTAAACATATAATATGAACTCTACTACCGCTGAAATACTTTTGCTCATAGTTTGGTTTATCAATTTTGACGTCTGGGTTGAATAACAACTAGAATAACAGCTAGAAATATGACAGGAAAAGAAGGGGAAGTCTGTACTCCGAGTAATCTGATGACAGTATTATCGACAATAGTTAATATAAGACTTTCTACGAGCGTTCGATAAGTTCCATTACAGTGAAGAATGTTACCTGCAATCACAGTGAAAACATTACGTTCCTCATGCCTTCTTTTTCTTTTTCTTTCTTCCTTTCTCTTTTTCTTTCTCTCTCTCTCTCTCTCTCTCTCTCTTTCTCTCTCTCTCTCTCTCTCTCTCTCTCTCTCTCTCTCTCTCTCT
>NC_068996.1:13074002-13075069 GCF_001194135.2 Octopus bimaculoides | reverse complement strand
CATACATATAGATAGATAGATAGATACATACATACATACATACATACAAACATACATACATACATACATACATACATACATACATACATACATACATACATACAAACATACATACATACATACATACATACATATATATATATATATATATACAGTGCTGTGGAATAGACATTATGTCATCATCATTAGTGACTGAGGTGGAATTCGAAGGGGTCTTTTCATCGTTTCAGGATGTCAGATTTGTCAGTCAGCAGTGTCTCTCTGTTCGACGAAAAAATAGGAGTAACACCGTGCTCTTGAGGACCATACACTTTCTTGGGGCCATCATAAAAGGTATAAGTTAGAGGTGTTAAGCCATCCAAGGAATAGAAGTATCCGGAGGCATTCCTGGTAATGACCTCAATAAGTATGGTCCTTGGTAAAACGTATACGGCAGCAGGTAATTTAAGAAGTAAACCATAGTTTAATGTAAATATAGACGGTAAATATATGAAGGAAAAACAACAAATAGAAGTGTGTATGTCTTACTAAAATTCAATTATTAAAATAATTAAGAAAGGTGAGGGTAAGAGTGAGTTTACAGCTGTTTCTGTGTACCATAGTAAATAGGTGTTTCTCTCATCGCAAATGGTAGACGTCATCAGAACGAAGAAGGCAGAGATAGAGAAAGAGGAGAGTAGAGCGAAATATACAGGGGGAAATCGGAAAAGAATGAATTTAATGAATTTTGAACACAACAAAAATGTAAGACTTCCGAATCATTGAACTTTTTCTTTTCCGATTTCTCCCTCTATCTTTCGCTCTATTCCCCTTTTTTGTCAATATCTGCATTCTTCGTTCTGATAAAGTCTACCATTTGCAACGAAGTAAATACATATTTGCCTCAACTATGGTACACAGAAACAGCAGTAAACTCACTCTTACTCTCACTTTTCTTAATTAATTACATAATGGCTTTTTAGCACAACAGACATACTTCTATTTGTTGTTTTTCCTTCATTTCTTCATCGTCTAAATATATACTTATAGAAATAAATATATATATATACGTATATATGAATATATAT
>NC_068996.1:13073141-13073708 GCF_001194135.2 Octopus bimaculoides | reverse complement strand
ATATATATATATATATATATATATATATATATACATACATATATCAGTACCTGTTCTGATTGTTCTCTTGGGCAACTTGTTGATGCCACAGGTCTCTGTTGGCTGCAGTTTTCTTTGCATCTCTGCATTTAATATTGGCCTTTCTCATATCGCTTACGAACGTTTTGCGCCGTAGATGCACATAAATGCTACATCAAAGGACATTAGAACATTTATCCAGCAGAAACACGTTTCGGTATGAAATCTAATGGGAATTTAATGAGAATAATACTGTAATAAATAAGTTTTGAAGATGTATAATTTTCCACTCTTTATGATTCCTTAATGATATATATATATATACGCATATGCTTCAGTACGAAGTGTGAGTAGATTATAAGGTTGTAATAAGAAATTGGGATGACAAAGAAATAAACAATTAAGTTATGAACTTCATCAGCTAACAGCTGTGTCCGTAATATGGTGCAATCCACTCGTAGCGGAGCCTTCAAATGATGCCATTCTGATGGCTTAGGCTGAGAAGCTAATGTAGGCATATACATTATATATATATATATATATATATAT
>NC_068996.1:13071767-13072992 GCF_001194135.2 Octopus bimaculoides | reverse complement strand
TATATATATAAAACTTACTTGGAAAAGAATGCGTGGCTTTCGATCATATAATAATATAAATAATATATAAATATACGCATATATCTACCTATATATTTACTGTTCGAAAAAAGTTCGTTTTCTGTTTTCGTTTCTCATTGTGTTTGACGTTTATCTTGATGTCCTGTACCCATATATGCTTGTATGTATACATATATATGTATGGATATATCCATATATTTATATATTATTTATATTATATATATATAACGTGAAGTATATTTGCCACTTAAATGCAGCTAAACCTTAAGGGTGAATGTTACTGTTGCTTTTAGCACCAGGAGAACATCTCCTCCAGCTGGCTATTGACACACATCTGTGTCTTGTCTGTATTTGCAAAGGGAAGTCATCCTTCCCATCTTGATCACGTGATACGCACGGACTCGAGTTTCTGGGTATTTACCCTTCATCAGCGTACGACAATCACCGATCTTCGATGCGAAGGATGTCCCAATCAAGCACATTTATGTGCTCACTCATTTGTAACTGACGAAGGGTTATACACTTTATGTTGCATGTCTCGTTTCTCTGTTTTTTCGTTGTTCTTCTTTTTTCGTTTTTATGTTTTTGTTTCTCATTGTGTTTAACGTCTTTTTGATGTCCTGTACCAATATATGCATGTATGCATACATATAGATGTAGGTATGTACATATATGTATGGATATATACTCTTTTACTCTTTTACTTGTTTCAGTCATTTGTCTGCGGTAATGCTGGAGCACAGCCTTTAGTCGAGCAAATCGACCCCAGGACTTATTCTTTTGGAAGTCTAGTACTTATTCTCTCGGTCTATTTTGCCGAACCGCTAAGTTACGGGGACGTAAGCACACCAGCATCGGTTGTCAAGCGATGTTGGGGGGGGGGGCAAACACAGACACACAAACACCCACACACATATATATACATATACATATATATATACGACGGGCTTCTTTCAGTTTCCGTCTACCAAATCCACTCACAAGGATTTGGTCGGCCCGAGGCTATAGAAGAAGACACTTGCCCAAGATGCCACGCAGTGGGACTGAACCCGGAACCTATGCATATAATTATATATTATTTATATTAGATAGATAGATAGATAGATAGATAGATAGATAGATAGATAGATAGATAGATAGATAGATAAATAGACAGACAGACAGACAGACAGACAGACAGATGGACAGATAGATAGATAGATAA
>NC_068996.1:13068705-13071535 GCF_001194135.2 Octopus bimaculoides | reverse complement strand
CTCTCTCTCTCTCTCTCTCTCCGTATTTCGTCTCGTTTGTCTTCGTCTTTGTCCTTCGTCCGCTCGCTAACGGTCTCCTCTTAAATCATGTTTATTCATGCTTATATGTCCACTTTCTGTATTACTTTTTTTTTTTTTCTTGTTTGTTTGTTCACTTTTTGTCGTGTTTGGTTCCTTGTTTGTCACCCGCCATTTTCCGGCGGCTTCTTGCTGCGGTTCGCTACCAAAAGCGGACTAATATCAGTTTGACACACTGGCCGATAACTGATGAGGATTTGGTAACCTTCCGTGCATGTTTCTCCGTTTGTTTTGGCATTCGTTATGCTTTTTAACTTATTATTTAATGGAACGCCACTTCCCCTTATTTTGTTTACAGTAAATGTTTTTATGTTTTCTTTTACAATCCTTCCTCTTCATTTTTGTCCCTTTTGCTCCCTCTCTATCTTTGTCTTTCTCTCTCTATCTCTCTCTCTCTCTCTCTCTCTCTCTCTCTCTCTCTCTCTCTCTCTCTCTCTCTCTCTCGCTCTCTGCGTTTCTGAGCTGCTATCTATTCCTGACTATTGCCTTCCCTCCCTGCTCCCTGTATCTCTCTCTTCCCCCTACCGCTTTTATCCCTCCTACTACCATACCAACGTATACTATCTCGCCTTAGGGCGAGACTAAGGCGAGACAGGAGACGTAGGTATGGTTGGCGCCAGGTGATATTCTGATGATTTAATTCTGTCTGTCCGTATGTCCACATTTCGTAGTATTTGTTTCCGTCTTTATCCTTCGTCCGTCGACTAATGGTCTCGTCATGAATCACATTTATTCATATTTGAATTCTTTTATTTTTTTACTTGTCTCAGTCATTTGACTGCGGCTTCTTGCTGTCAGGGCCACCAGAGGGGAACCAATATCATCGATGAAAGCGTGAAATTGTGTTTGATCCTTTGACTGATAACTAATGAGGATTTGGTAACCTTCTATGTCTGTTTTTCGTTTGTTCGTGCATTCATTGTATGTCTTTTAATTTATATAAATAGTTTGTTTTCGATTGTTTGTGCATTTAACATATTTTTTAGCTTCTATATATATATATATATATATATATATATATATATATATATATATGGGGTGGGGACGTGCGTTTGTGTATACATGTGGCTGTGTGATAAGAAGCTTGCTTCCCAACCACATGGTTCCAGGTTCAGTCCTACTGCGTAGCACTTTGGACAAGTGTCTTCTACTATATCCTCGGGCCGACTAAAGCCTTGTGAGTGGATTTGGTAGACAGAAACTGAAAGAAGCCTGTCGCATATATACATACACACACACACATATATATAGACATATATATATACACACACGCACCCATATATATATACATATATATATTATATATACACACACACACGTACCTATATATACATATATAAATATACATATATACACACACACACACACATATATGCACATATATATATATATATATATATATATATATATATATATATATATATATATATATATATATATATATATATATATATATATATGTGTGTGTATATATATACACACACGTGTATGTGTAAGCGCGCACGTGTGTGTGTGTGCGTGTGTGTGTGTGTGTGTGTGCACATTTATATTATTTAATGAGTTTCATTCATCGCACTGCCGCTATGCTTGGACTCCACCTCCAAAATTATAGTTGACAATATTTGCTGCAAGATTGATCTCAAGCTGTTACTTGTATAATAGAAACGTTTATGTCGAACCGCTAAGTTAGGCATATAATCAAATATTCTGTAACTAACAGTATTTAAGCACAACTACTAAACACACAGAGGCATACACATACATATACGTATACTTATACATACACATACATATACTTATACTTAGACAGGATTATTGCCGGAGCAACAGTTGAAGATAATTATCTCAGACGCAACCTAGTCGGATCTAATGCAGAGGTACGTCATGCTAAGTTACACTTAACTACACAGTCAAAGTTGTGCCTCTATATACGCACGTACATACATGCATATATACATACATACACGTATATACATCCGCATATACACACACACATATGCACACGCACACATACCTGCACACACAACAGCATGCGCACACACATACATACACACACACACAACTACACGCACGTACACAACTACACGCACACACACGTGCACACATATACAGACGCAAAAAATCGCACATACACATCTCCACACAACCCCTCGTTCACACACATATGCACACACACATACACATGCACACACATGCACACACACAAAATACACACGTAAATACATATACACACATGTACACACGCACATACACTCATACGCACACATATACACACGCACAAACATACACATACGCACACGCAAATGAACCCACACATACCTCCCATACATACACAACACACACGCACACAATTATACATACATGGACACACACACATGTACATACAAGCACGCACACACAGAGTAACTTACATTTACTCCACAGACACGACCCCCCACAAACCTCATAGGGACACAATATCCACACGTATACACACATACATACACATACACCGCACAAGAAACACACACACACAACATATAAATACACGCACGCACACATACTTCAAACTACCTGTTAAACACCTTTCTACTGACCATTCTCCTATGCACGTATAGGGAGACATACAACAGACAGCCACTCCTACCAAAATTCTTACTATAAATTCTTCCTACGAGCTTAAACGACACTAGTGCAACCACACACATACATAAACGGCCACAACCACAACCACACACACATACACACAGACACACACACACACACACACACA
>NC_068996.1:13066697-13068235 GCF_001194135.2 Octopus bimaculoides | reverse complement strand
TATATATATATATATATATATATATATAATTGTATGTATGTATGTATGTATGTGTGTGTATGTATATATGTATGTATGTATGTATGTATGTATGTATGTATGTATGTATGTATGTAGGTGCATAAGAGCGTAGAGTATCGCAATATTTCCAATATTATAAACACGGTGAAAATATAGCTCATAAAATGAAATTAGTGTTAGATTAGAATTCCGAGGTAATAGCGGAGCACATGCTATGTTTAAAGACTACAAAGAGAATTTTGCCTTGAATCCTAAATGTAAATTAATTAGTCCTGCAAAGACAGAAACATGATTAATTAGCAAGAATATCTTAATAAGAATTCATAATAATATTAGGAAGGCAACCAGATTCCAGAAATGTAATGGTAGGAGCATAGTAATTAGTGTGTTCATTAGTATTAATAATAAACACTACTTTAAGTTTCACTCAGTTTCACATTGACGATTTTAACATTCGATTTCTGTCTCTGCTCATTAAATTCCAAAAACGTCACTAGAGTGCTTAATGATATCAACGACAATAACACAAGTGTCATTGTGCACATTCGAAATTATCAGCCCTCCAGTAATAATGGGGCGGGTTCATAGACACAGATCCCACAGGCTCGTACATCACTAGCATGGGATGTTTGATAGCCAATACAAATTTGGCGGCTTATATATATGTATATATTGGGAGAAACATATATATATATATATATATATATATATATATATTCAAATTCAAATCACAACGTATGGATTCAAGTAATCTGGTACTACTCATAAAAAAAGCTGCTTTGTGTATCATTCAACAAAACATAGAGAATATATAGTACAATACAAGAGAAAACAGTAAGGAGTGTATAAAGTAAGGAGTGTATAAGAGAAATAGTTTGATGAAATTTTATTTAACAATAAGAAAATTCTAATTTCATGATAAATAGTTTTCTAACTTAAAAACATGAGGACGAAGCCACCTATATTATAATGTATTTAATATATCTTAATATATTAAGATATCATTATAATGCCTTATTGTATTGATATATATATATATATATAGGTTAACTTATATAAGTACGCTTGTTTGGCATCAGAACGCTCAGTAAAACCACTAGAGTGAGGGGGCCCTAGCTGTTGTCGCAGCATACTTCTAGAAGGACACCCTGACGTAGACCAGTGGTTTCACGTGATAACCTCGCTTCGGACTATCACTACATACTAATCACAGAGCAGCTAATTCGTACATTTACCATCCCATCTACAGCAAGTCCTTTGGTAATAAAAGCTTAGTTACGTATGCAGACGTAACCTGTTGAAAGCACAATGTAATTTACAACTTTCATCTGTCACTTATGCTTGAGGGCTTACAGCTCTGCAATGGGACTGAATAGTCATGTGAAAGGTCATGGCTGGAAAGTTAGGAAAACAACTGGCAAGGAAGAAGCATGAGGTGACTGCAACCATCTGTGAATATGGAGCAATCACCATGTGTGCTTCAATATATATATATATATATATATATATATATATAT
>NC_068996.1:13061235-13066687 GCF_001194135.2 Octopus bimaculoides | reverse complement strand
CGCGTGCGCGTGCACACGTATATGTATAACAGTGTTACATTTGGAACTTGAGAAAAGTCTTGCGCACTTTAACTGTTCCACGTACAGTTTGTATTTATAATGTGAAAATCAGTTGGTTGATTTCCTTTTTTTTTTTGTCTGAAAATCCAAGCTTATCCAGAATGTCAGGCCTGTTTAGACGACACTGTTCCACCAGTATTTCTTGTGCTTGTATTTGCGTACGTATTCAATAACAGGGAGAATCTTCTTTCCCAGTGGCATCGTATATCGTTTTTGTGAAAACATCATGTCGCAAAAGGAGATAGTACATTGATGATATTTTGGGTCTGCTGCTAACTACATGTGTAATGTCTTTCCCAGAAATATCACATAATATACATTTTCGGTTGCATCTTGGAACTCCAAAGGCGTTACTGTCTCTTTTACTAATTAGGTATTCAGTAGCAATTTCCTATTTTTCAATTACAAATGCGTAGCCTTCGAAGTATGATGTGATGTAGCAGTCACAAGTCTAAGAGCGGCTTCGCTTCATATCAATATTACTGTCTTCTAAAGCTGCGAGCTGTCAAAATTGTTAGCACACCGTGAAAAATGCTTACCGACATTTCGAATCGATAGAATAATGACCAGTTGAGGGATCGATGCGATCGGTGTGCAACCCCTCCAACCCCACGAAATTAGTGGTATTGTGCCCAAATCTGGAACCAATATTACTGGCTTCTTTAAGTCTTCAGGAAAAAACCTATGCATTTTCTTTTTGGAGTATGCTAGCGTTCTACATCCAGGTCTTCTTTGAGGTATGTTTGGCTATTTTGGGGTAGTATGGGGTGGGGTCATCAGGAAGAGAGTGTTTCCTGATGAGCTCCTTGCCGATACGTAGGATATTGTTCTCTTCACTTTTCAGCGCTAAGTTGATGTATTTACTTTTGCAGCCGTTGTTTTGCAAGTATTGTCTGAGAGAGAGGGAGAGAGAGACAAAGACAGACAGACAGACAGACAGACAGACAGACAGACAGACAGACAGACAGACAGACAGACAGAGACTATGTGGTGTTCGAAGGTTGTCTGCACTTATCTCAAGCCTCTACCCCTTTCATCTCTTCTTAAGTAGAGCCAGTCATTATCAAAATTTTTGTGAAGATTTCCAGTTGATGTCAGAATCTTGCGGGTTTTATTGTTTTATTGTAAAGAAAATTCCAATAAAACGACAAATTGTTTAGGAAATCAAAAACATGTAAATAATTTATATTATTATATTCAATAATGAATAAATTACTTACATGTCTACTTTAAGGCAAAATGCAAAAAATCCTTCACGATAATGCCGGCATAAATTTATCACTCAATCATCAAGGATTCGTGAAATTACCTTGTCCACAGATAGAATAGGAGGCATTGTGTGGAAATCGAATCCACGGCTTGCGTTCGTGAGCACAGCAAGCAGCCCATTACGCCACGCGATTTCACAAAAACACCTCCACATACATACAATAAATACATACGTACATACGTACGTACATACATATATACATACATATATATATATGCATACATGCATAGCTAAATATATGCATACATATATAGAAACATAGATAGATACATGCATAGATACATACATGAATATGTGCATAGATATATATACATGCATTCATACATACATACATACATGTATACATGTATATATGTATACATACATGCATACATACAAACATGCATACATGTATGCATGTATACACATATGCATACATGCATACATGTATGCATGTATACATACACGCATACATATATATACGTATATGCGTATAGACATACATGCATATATACATTCATGCATAGATACATAGATACATACATACATACATGCATACATATAGTATGGCTTGATTATAAGAAGGCATTTGCATTTGACTACTCCCCAGTCATGGCTGCTAAAGTGTCTCCCTCTGGCAACTGCTGCCATTGAGAGGATCACAAAGACTTGAGCTACAATCCTTGCACTTAGAACAGAGAGTGAAACGATCGTCCCCAATGCCATAAATATTTTCAAAGGGAATACTGCAGGGAGATAGTCTCTCTGTACTTCTGTTCATTTTGTCGTTAAACCCATTATCATTCCTGCTCCAAAAAACAAATAAGCTACAGGCTAGGGTCTGCAACAGCTAGAGATATTAATGTAGCCCATAATTTCTTTGTGGATGTCAAAAACATCTGGAATTAATAACATTTTCAGCTGACATAGGAATAGAATTTGGCCAGAATAAATATTCTTATTTAACTGTTGAACGAGAAAAATCAGTACCCAGACACAAAACCCGTGCATCAATGGTCTCACTATCTCTCCTGTCTCATACAAAGAATGCTACAAGTACTTGGCATTGATGAAAATGTATCATATCAAGGTACTGTGAAGATAGATTGACCCAAGAATATTACACCAGACTAAGAAAAATATGGCAGTACGAACTCACCTCTTACAACAAGACAACATCTCACAATGTATTTGCAGTGCCAGTGCTGATTCCAACATTTGGGATACGTAACTGGTCTATAGAAGAAACCCAATCCATAGACAGTAAAATCTTCAAAACACTAACATCAACTGGAATTCTTCAGAAAAATAGTGATATCGATAGGCTATACCTAAAATGTGATAAAGGACGTAGGGGCTTGAGATCAGTTCAGACAGCCTTCGAATGTCGCATAGTCGCTGTCAGACAGCACTTGATAAACAACAACAGCAAAAGTAAGTACATTAACTTAGTGCTGCAAAGAGAAGGAAATAATATGCTACGTGTTGGAAGTGAGCTCCTCAGGAAGCACTCTCTTTCTGCTGACCTCTCATACAACCCCATATTAAGCATACCTCAAGACCTGGAAGTGAAACACGTAACATACCAAAAAGATACTATATATAAGTATGTTTCTTGTAGACTTGGAGAAGATAGTGACATTGACATGAAGCGAAGCCTCTCTTGGACTCGTGACCACTACATCATATCACACTTCGATGGTTATGCATTTGAAATCCAAGAACATGGGATGGCTATTAAATACCTAATCAACAAAAGAGTAAATGAAACCTTTCGAGATCCCAAATGAAAATAAAGATGTAGATTATGTCATAAATCTGTGGAGGACATTACACATGTGATTAGCACCTGCTCCAAAAATGACATCAAGGTACCACCTCCCTATGCGACATAACATTGTCGCCAAAAAGTATACAACGCCATTCTGAACAAAGACTGTCCTGGAATAAATATACAGAACTCCCTGTTATGGAATACGTATGCAAACATCAGCACAAGAAATATTGATGGAACATTCCCATCAAAATATATGTCATGTGTTAGCATAACAGGCCGGATATTGTTGTTTGAGATTGACAAGAAAAATTATGTATCGTCATAGATGTCAGCTGTCCTGCTGATGTGAATATCTCTTTGAAAATCAAAGAGGAAGAAGTTAACTACGAACTGTCAGAATGCTGTAATCGCCTCTGATGAAAACACAACTGAGATCAAAAATTGATTAAGTGTGTTCATCATTTCTAAACGGCGGTGCATCTGCATGGCCGCAGCTCTAAGCTGAAACTAAGAAAAATAAACCGTTTCAAAACCCCCAGCTTCTTTGTCTGGATTACAAATTTACGTTTATACCAATAATAATTGAAGCTCCTGGTTTTGTAAGTAAATGCCAAACTGTCAGTCTGGAAAGCTTGGATTTTCAGAAAAAGATTTGCACATTACAAATACAGTTTGTAGAGCGGTACAATGCAAGATTTTTCTCAGGTTTACAATGTGACGTTGTTTTTGTTATCTACATTCCAAAGACAGAGCTTTTTTATTTTTGATAGGAACCAGTCCTTCTTCAGAGGATGAATTTAAATGATTAAATACGGACGACATACGTCATTACTTAACAACTGGACTAACATATCTGGCTGTGGAACGTTCAGTTTGAGATCATTCTGCGTCAGTATGATGACTTGAAGAAGCACAGCCTCTCTTAGGTTCATGACTGCTATATTGCATCACTCTTCATTGAGCTATATATTTGCGACTGAAGAGCAGATTACTACGAAAAATATACCAAAGAACCAAACGACGAAATGAAGCCCTTGGAGCCGCGAAATGCAACCGAAAATGTTCGATTATGTCATATTTCTGAGGAGTTATCCAAACATGTCATCAAGGTATGCCTATGTGACGAGGTTGTCGCTAAGGTGATATACAGTGTCATCTGAAGAAGGGTTGTCCTGAAATATAGAAAACCTTCCTCTTATTGAATACATAGACAAACATGAACACAAGGAATATTGGTTGAACATTCCCATCAAAATTTCTGTCGAGTGTAAACATAATAGGGCGGATATTGTTGTCTGGGACAGACAAGAAAAATAATGTACTATCATAGAAGACAGCTGGTTTGCTAATATGAATATCTCATTAAAAATGAAAGATAATGTGAATAACTTAGAAAAATGCTCCAAAATTTCCAGCTTCTATATCCCGTTTATAAATTCGCATTTACACCAATAATAATTCGTGCACTTGGCTTTGTGAAAAATGCTGAAGTGAAAATCTAGGCTAGCGTTTTCAGAAAAATAAATCAACCAAGTAAACCGTTCGTATAAATACAATCTGCAAGTGGAATAGTAAAAATATACAAGCTTTTCTCAAGTTTAAAATGTGACATTGTTTTTATTTACATTCCGAATATGGAGCTTTGTATCTTTCTTAGAAACCATCTCCTTTCTCAGAGGAGATTTCAAATAATTGAAAGTAGAAGAGAACATACATACGTACACATAAACATACGTAATATACATATATACATACATAAGTGTATACATTTATACATCCATAGTATAAATATATACATGCGTAAACTACAATCACACTAACGTATATAACTAATATACATTTTTTTCGTAACATACATACATAATAATCATACTTAAATACATTCAAACTATACTTACATACATACATTCTTAAATTAATAAATGTACATACATACAAAACTGTACTTATATGCATGTATAACTTTAATTTTGTTTCTGTCACTCCCTCTCTATTCTTTCCCTATACTTACGCATTTTTATTTGTCCTTTCTCTCTCGCTCTCGCTCTCTCTCTCTCTCGCACTCTCTCTCTCTCACACACACACTTTCTCACTCTCTGTCTTTATTTATCTATCTATCTATCTTTGTCTCTCACTTTTTCACTTTTTGCATCACCCCTCCGCCACCTTCTATCTCACACACGCATACACTCACACAGATTCAAACATACATAAACACACTATGATGTTTTCATAGCTTATTTTAAAATTCTCACTAATACAGACATATTCACTCCCTCTCCCTCTCTCTCTCTCTCTCGCTCTCTCTCTCTCTCTCTCTCTCTCTCTATATATATATATATATATATATATATATATATATATAT
>NC_068996.1:13060862-13061213 GCF_001194135.2 Octopus bimaculoides | reverse complement strand
ATATATCTCAGTCGCTCGCTTCTCACTGTTTCATTTCCTCTTTCCTGCTCTCATTTTCAGTCTCTGTATATATTTATGCATATGTACGCAAACATGTAATATATATGTGTAAATATATACGTGTGTGTGTGTGTGTGTGCGTGTGCGTCTACGTGTGTGCATATATGTGATTGTATGTATCTATATGAATCAGTGTATGTGTACACATAAATACACACACATGCACATATTCTCTCCTTCCTCATTACTGCAAGTAACTTCCTATAAAAATCTCTAATTAACAAGTTGCCAATTATCAGAT
This sequence comes from Octopus bimaculoides, assembly GCF_001194135.2. Classification (NCBI taxonomy): domain Eukaryota; kingdom Metazoa; phylum Mollusca; class Cephalopoda; order Octopoda; family Octopodidae; genus Octopus; species Octopus bimaculoides. Next base: position 13,060,912 of record NC_068996.1, on the reverse strand, counting down.
TGTTCTTGTGTTCTTCATACGATATATATATATATATATATATATATATA
>NC_068996.1:13056621-13057323 GCF_001194135.2 Octopus bimaculoides | reverse complement strand
TATATATAGGGGTGGTTATGTAGTAAGAAGCTTGCTTCCCAACATGGTTAGGGGTTCAGTCCCATTGCATGGCACCTTGGGCAAGTGTCTTCTATTATAGTCGTGAGTGGATTTGGTGGATGGAAACTAAAAGAGGCCCATCGTGTGTATGTATGTGTATTTCTGTATGTGTTTGTACCCCGCTCCATCACCGCTTCACAATCGATGCCGGTGTGTTTACGTCGCGGTTCGGCAAAAGACACCGATAGAATAAGTTACTAGGCTTAACAAAAGTGAATCCTGATGTCGATTGTATGACCGCAGTCAAATGACTGAAACAAGTAAAAGGATAAAGAATATATATATATACACACACACACACAAACAGCAAAAGGAGGAAAAGTGTCAGTGTGTATATGCGTGCATATATTCATACATTTTACCCGGATGATCTGTTGCGGTTAAGCACCCATTCCATTGTGAACTCACAATGCAAATAACCACAATGCTGAAACGGATTTAGACAAGAAATGATATAAACTTGTGATTATCGTAATTTATCCTATATTTGTTCCTTATATCACAACTAGTAATACTACCAAGTATAGTAGTAGCTTAACCACTTTCCTGGAAGCAGACTGGATCGTGATTATTATAATCAACGTGGAGCTCTGAACTCAACAGCAGTAGTCATACAGCCATTTTACATATACATACATATAT
>NC_068996.1:13051140-13056171 GCF_001194135.2 Octopus bimaculoides | reverse complement strand
TATATATATATATATATATATATATATATATATATTGCATTATTATTAGATTTTCAATTAATTGAATAAAGCACAAAAATATATTAACTCTGTATTAGGACATATTTCTTTAGTTGCTCTGAAATATTAATTTTGTGGTTATATCGAAGCATGTTCACTAAATCCAGCTACATGTATTCGTAAGCGTATTGCCGAGTGTTTACGTATGCGCCGAGTGCTTGTAGATGTGTACTTGCGTGCTTGAGCGTGCGTTTGTGCATGTGTGCATATCTGCTTTTGTACGTGTGAGCGTATGAACGTGCGAACGTATGTGCCAGTCAATATCCAGATATTCGAAGAAGAAAAAGTGTTTGGTGAGGAGTCTGTAACAACAAGATAAAGTAATGAGGCGGTAGTGTTATGTAGGTCGGAATGAATGCGATATGCTGTGCATTATTATCTAAAATAATATCATCTCAAAATAAACAAGGCCACCGGCGCTGACAAATTTTCTTCCATTATACTAGAATTTGCTCACCAGACACTCGCATTCTACGAGGGATATACTCTGATGTTTAGAAGCTTAATATGTCCCATTCCAAAGAAAGGGTGTTCCTCTGACACTAACTATCGTCATACAGCTCTTACCTCTTAAATCTTCAAATTAGTGGAGACAGCTCTTGACAAACATATTCTCCAACACTTTGAATCTCTCTCTTTCTCTTTCTTCTCTATTTTCTCTTTCTTTTTCCCTCCCCGAAGTGACCAGTACCGCTTCCGCAGAGTCAGATCCATAGGTGACTTAATTTATTAAATCATTCACTATTGGGATCTTGTTTTTGATAAGCAGAGTGAAAGCAATGTTGTTGCACTAGACATCATCAAAGCCTTTCAAATCTCCAATTAAATTTCCAGTAACAGAGGAGAGAGTCCAAAATACGAACTTCCCCGCTAAGCCCTTGCGCTCTCTCTCTCTCTCTCTCTCTCTCTCTTTTTTTTTGGGGGGGCCGGTAGCTCCCAATGTTGCACAGGTTTCGGTTTCATCACCCACCACTTTTCTTCTATACATCAATGACTTGTTTGCTGCCACATCAACAAACCCCTAACTTTCTCTGATCATACATCATCCTCACGCAGCCTCACACCACACGCCAAATTTTCATTGATTCCATATGCAAAAACCTCATGAGCATTCTTCGACAGGGTTATACGAACCTTGTTCCCTTTAACTGCAAAAACCTCAAGCGCTACTCATACCAATAAAACATCACTACAATATACCCGTCTAAAAATATGTGGTTTTGGTTAGAATCCTTGCATAAGCCCTAAACACCGAAACTGCCCAGCAAAGCACATCTTAACACAGATATAACTGCACCCCAAAGATTGACCCTACTCTTTAGGACCAGAAAATATTTTAGCTGAAGTTTAACATTGCTCAAATGAGGTCCACAATAACTATTGTTCGTACATTTGGAATGCTGCTACTGTTGTGCACATAAGCATATTGGCCTGTATCCAGGATAAGATTACTCTACTAAAGGGAATTCGATCACTAACTGACAGGCTCTGGCCTACAGGTGAGCTCTCTCTGACCCACTTGACTTTCTACCTTCGTCATCCTTGAAGTGTCCAACAACACGGTTCTTCACTCACGTTTATAGCCAGTTCTCCTCGAAATATCTTATTCTGAATTTAGAAATAATACATTTCCAAATCTGTCAGAGAGATTTATGCAGTAGTGATACGATGAAGTAGTTGTATGCTGTCAACTTAATGTGACAGTCCCCTGAAGGGAATAATACTACTAGTCGAAGGTGCTTGACTCCCCCTTGTAAACATAAGGACACAGGAAATGTGTCAAGGCCGACAGGAAGCGGTGCAGCTTCCTAGGTCTAACCAAGAGTAGTATTATTCCCTTCAGGGGACTTTCACATTAAGTTGATAGTATACAACTACATCTTCTTCTGGGCTCTTCTTCCTGCTCATATCTTCCCTAAAGATGTTGATCTGCAATAGATTTAACGGAACAGTAACAGTATGAAGCCAGCAGGTATCGAACAGTCTACAAAAGCAAGCCAAGGACAATATCCTTCTCTCCAGACGCAATACATAAAAATACTCACTGTCCTTACAGCTAAACACTATAAATAACATTCCGTATGTCTTCTCTATTCAAATTAGGTCGCAATTTTAATTATAACGTTAAGAAACTTCTTTCGTTTCGGGTTCAATCTCACAGGGCACTACCTTAACCAAGCCTCTTCTACCATGGGCAGATAGTTTCTTGCGAATGAAATTTGTTAGACGGAATCTGTGTGGAAGTTTTTCGGAGTGACCATCCCTCTGATCGGATTGTAGATTTAATCCGTTGTTCCATGTAACACCACAGCCTGACCGTATACATCTTTAGCAAAACCCACTTTATTACAAAAATTCACGCCAGTTATTCTATATGAGAATAATTTCCTTTCGTCCTCCTGCCACTTTCGAAGTTCCTGAAAAGAGTTATAGGTGCTGCCATTTCTCCTCTGTTTACAGAATTTTAAAATTCTAAACTCTAAATAAAGTTAAACGAGTTCGACATAAAATTTCTCTTTATGTGGAATAATCTGTATTTAAATATATCATTTAGCTAAAACTTGAATAATTCTAAACCGTTCCCGCTTAAGCAATCAAACTAAGGTCATATATATACGAATTAACGACGTATATTAGAAAATGCAGTTTAAATAATTCACTCTTTGATTAATGGGAAAATATCAAAGATACGCGTAAAGAAATCTTTTTAAAGTGATACTCTTCTCTAATGAGTTGTGGCTTTTAGCTATCAAATTTAGCTATAATTTCGCTATTTTAGCTATAATGATAAATCTAATGACATTTAATCAAACTAATGATATATATTAGAAATTTATAAATAGCCTATCCTTGATAAATAGCCTATCCTTAATTTGCTTAACAGTAAAATATTAAATTCATGCTCAGATGAGCGCAGGAATGACTTAAGTTTAAAAGTTCGCTTTGCAGCTATTTGGTTGCAGCTTCGATCCCACTGCACAGCAATATTCAGCAACTTTCGCAGTTATTTTCCGCCGTACTCATATTGTGAGTGATAAGATTTTGAATTAAATATCGTAAGCGGAAATCGTACAGAAACCCAAAAACATACGCTCACACACACACGCTCTCTCGCGCGCGCGCACACAAATGTATATATATCATAGATAGACAGACAAACAGACAGACAGACAGACAGACAGACAAATAGATAGACAGATAGATAGATAGATAGATAGATAGATAGACCGACATAGGTGTGGATTTGTCGTGAGAAGACCTGAATTTACTTGGAAGACGGAGAATGAAAGAAGCCCGTCGTATATGCATGTTTGTGTGTGTGTGTGTGTGTGCGCGCACACACACACATTTGTGTTTATCCACAACCACTGCTTAGCAACCGGTGTTAGTTCGGTATAAGAGATCGATAGAGTAAGGATGAAGCTTCAAAACCATAATAAAAAATATTGGGATCGATTTATTCGACTAAAACACTTCAATGCGTAAAATATATACACACACACATACACACACACAAGCATTATATATATATATATATATATATATATATATATATTTAACAAAAACACAACAAACGACAATATTACAAAAACATAAACTGAAAATTTGTAGTTTATTTCTCATCAGTCAAAGTCCAAAAGGTCATTACAATTTCACACCTTTAACGTTGATATTGTTCATTCTTGGTGGCGCCAATGAATGTTCAGGAAGAAAATAAAAACAACAAAATAAACATACATATACAACAACAAAAACCGTACGGCCGTAGACATAGGTAACCGAAAGGAAAATGTCCTGTAGGACTGGAAACTAAAGAAGGATAGATAGAAAATCAGAGCGAGGGAAGAAGTACAGTATTAGGGATGAAAAGACAGAGAAAGAGAGTGGGAGGAAAGCAAAAGAGAGGCAAAGAAAAAGAAAGAGACATATATGCGAGGGTGTACCCAAGCCTCTTGTAGTTCAGGCTTCTGCCACTAGAAGTCACTTGTTGTGACTCTCAGGCATCAGTCAGCCGACCGGCGTCGTCGAATATAATCATACTGCCACGTGGTGCGTCTTTGTCTTGTAGTACTTCTCCCCAGTTCGTCGATTTTTGCGATGGCTGAAACGAAAGAGCAGCTTGCTTCCGTGAAATTCTGTTTTCTGCTGCGGGAAATGGCTGCTGAAACAGTTGTCACGCTTCAAGCAGCTTGCAAGGATGCTATCATGAGCAAAATACAAGTTTACGTGTGATTTTTATGCTGTAGGAATAGCCCCTTGTCGCTTGAAGACCAACTTCGTTCAGGGCGAGTGTCGACCTCCTGAATGAATGAAAACGTCATGAAAATTCGTAAACTGATCTTACAGGCATCGCTGAACAATTGACGAACTTGTTAGTATGACTGGTGTGTCCTGCTGCATCCGCCAATGAATTTTGAGCGAGGAGTGGCGAATGAAAAGAGTTGTATTAAAATTTGTGCCTCGTTTACTCAGGGAAGATCAAAAGCAGTCACAACTGAATGCGTGTCGTGAACTAAAAGAACAGATAGAAGTTAATCCGGACCTTTTTTCGAATGTTATTACTGGTGACGAAAGCTGATGCTACGGTTCCGATCAAGAAACGAAGCAACAATCACGTCAATAGAAGCATTCGATGTCACCACGCCCCAAAGTGAAGTTCAATATCAAGTGTGTGAATGTGTGGGGGGGGGGGTGAGTCCGCACCACCGCTTGACAAGCCGTGTTGGTGTGTTTACCTCCTCGTAACTTAGCGAACCAGCAAAACAGCCCGATAGGTAAGTACCAAACTCTAAAAAACAAATTTAAGAACTATAATAGTTTGCGTTTGTTTTTATGTAAACAAATTTTCTGTGTGATTTCGGTGCGGAAGGGTTTTTATACGCCGCCGTTTTCACAATCCAGCAATCATATTTTTGTATAAACTTCAAGCGATCACCGTGCAACGACTAAGGAAAATAGTCTAATAAAGGG
>NC_068996.1:13049398-13049910 GCF_001194135.2 Octopus bimaculoides | reverse complement strand
ATATATATATATATATATATATACATCTTTATATATATGTACATATATATACATATATGTGTGTGTGTGTGTGTGTGTACATAGGAGCACTCCGTCGGTTGTAACGATGAAGGTCTCAGCTGATACGATCAACGGAACTGCCTGTTCTTGAGATTAACGTGCAAGTGGCTGAGCACTCCACAGACACGCGCACCTCTAACGTAATTCTCGGGGAGACTCAGCGTGACACATAACGTGACAAGGTCAGCCCTTTGAAATACAGGTCCTACTCATTCTTGCCAGCTGATTGGACTGGAGCAACGTCAAATAAAGTGTCTTGCTCAAGGACACAACACGCCGCCGGGAGCTGAACTCACGACCTTACGATCATGAGCCGAATGCCCTAACCACTAAGACGTGCCTTCACATATATATATACATATATATACATTTACATATATATACATATAGATACATATATATGTACATAAATATACGTACATATATATCTATATATACATATATATGTATAT
>NC_068996.1:13045551-13049388 GCF_001194135.2 Octopus bimaculoides | reverse complement strand
TATATATATATATATATATATATATATATATATATATATACATACACACATATACATATACATATATATATATATGTATGTATATACATATATATGCATATATATAGATGTATATACGTATATATTCATAAACGTATATACACATATATATATATGTATATATACATATACTTATATATACCTATACATATATATATACATATACATATATAATAATAATAATAGGGACAAAATCCAAAATTACAGGTAAAAACTCAATTATATATACATACATACATACACATACATACATACATACACACATACATACATACATACATACATACATACATACATACATACATACATATACGAAGAATAAGGAGAAAATGGAGAGGTAATTAATAAAATATTATTTATTAATTATAAAATATGACATCTCTGACAGCTGTTTCGAATCAGTAATCTTTAGCTAATTAATTTATAAAATTAAAATCTTTATAGGACGAATCTCTTCGGAAGTAGTAAAGATATACTGATTAGAAATACATTTTGAGATAACGGCTGCTAATTGTCAACTGATAGCATATATACAAAAAGAGCCGGTTATAGAAGGCATTAATCCAAAATTGGTGGAGAAGGTAGTGTATATTTTTATGTCTTAAAGTAAGAAAAGAAGAGCTTAATATATTATTATAGGGTGTTGAGTAGGAGAAACAGAAAACGAGAAAATAGAAGAATGCATATATATATAAATAATAATGCCATATAACATCATACTTATTTATAATACTGTAATACAAAAATTTAAAGTTATAAAATTTAAATCAAGAATAAGCAAACCGTGGCAATTATATATTAACCGAAGTTATCAGAAAGAGATAAATAATTTCTAAATATAATAATAATAATAACTTATTGCTTCAGTTTATAATAATAAAGAAATAAAATTTAATCAGAATACATAATATATCCTTAGTTCACTTAAGAATATTTATTTCAAACCTCTATGGTAAAAAAAAAAAATAATAATAATTATCTATTGAATAGGAAAGAATTTTAAACTTTCAAACATACAGCGTTAGAGAAACCGGAAGTAAATATGCTGAGTCATATAAAGGGGATAAAAGATTTTTTAAGAAAATAAACATTATTGTGGCACATCGTAGTACTAAATAAAATATAATATAAAATATGAAAATATAAAATAAATATATAAAAGCATTCTAGGATAAATAAAGAAGTTAATGATAAATCCGGATTAAAAGAAAGATATACCTTATAATTGTGGCGGGGAGTAATAGGTATAACCATAACTATGTAGTTCGTATATAAGTAGACGTATTATATAGTAGTCATTATACACGAAATAAAGCGGCGAGTTGGCAGAATCGTTTGCACGCCTGGCAAAATGCTTAGCGGTATTTCGGCTGCCGTTACGTTCTGAGTAATAGACTTCATCCCTTTGTCTGTCCTTGTTTGTCCCCTCTATGTTTAGCCCCTTGTGGGCAATAAAGAAATAATAATTATACACAAAATAATCAAACTAATTGAGAAATAAGCATAAATATGCATCAGAAATAGCACAAAGAAGCCAATTCATAAAATCAGACATTCTTATTTATATATATATAAGCATGAAACATACAACACTATGCAAAATAATCAAGGGGAGGTAATATGAGATTTACCAAAACCTCTAAATTATCATAAGCTTACTGGAGTATATTATAAGATTTAATATAAATTTAATTAGGTAGATCAACTTACCTGAAAAATGTAATTTTGTACAAAGATTATAAAAGGATGAAGGAATAAGTAAAATTAATTAAATAAGATTAATAATATGTGCGGAATTAGGAACATATTTCAGGTAATTAAATACGTTAAGTAATATTAATAATTAAGAGTGACCCATAAATCCATAAATATAAATTATATATATATATACATATAAACACATAAAATAAGTTGACTATAAATTTTGTTTAAATTCAATACAGTTTTTGGGAAAGAGATAAATAAGTTAGTATAAGATATACATTAATATTAACGTTAAGGCAAAATATTTATCCATACACAAATTAAGGGTTAAATAAAATGGGTTGATTATAAAGTAGAGCTAAACGTAGAATAGTGGGGAAAAGGACAATTATGTAGTGAAATGGGTTAGACATGAATGCAAATGCAAGGATTAAAATAAGTAAATAATCAAATAATATTATATCAGTATTTTGAGAACACAAATTTGGTTTTATGTATGCAAGAGACATCGCGTTCATCTCTAAGGTTAAGAATAGGGTATTTTGCAGAGAGAATAAAGAATTTTTCATTTAGGCATAAGGGACAGTTACTCTTACCTATTTGATAAGAGGACGCCGAGGTTAGTATTTCATAATAAATCATACTGTATATTCTTATATTTTAGCTCCCAAATAAATTTACTCAGACCAGTGGAACCAGATCTACGTCTATTTCTGAAAGAATAGATGTGAGGTCAAACGTTTCTTAATTTCATTGTGTCGAACCTATATAACAACTCTTCATTTCCTGTGCCATTACTATACATTGATATACTACGCTTTTACGGTTAGATGCGTTTCTGAGTAAGCAATTACTTTTAATTCTACAATCACAACTATTATCTATATTATTGACCTTAGGGTTATTTAGGTAAATGGACCGTATTATGAGTAGATGTATTGCTGTGTTATTGGCTTTAATATTAGCACTAGTGTTAACCATAGCGGGGTTATTAGTATTACAGATATTTACATTCCCGCTACAATCCCCTCTATTTATATAGAATTTGTCCAATTTCCTATTACTTATAGCAGTAATAATAGTAGCCAAATTATGGGTTAAACTATACCCTATTTTAATAGTTTTAATAGTAATGATTTCATAAGGCGGCGAGCTGGCAGAATCGTTAGCACGCCGGGCGAAATGCTTAGCAGTATTTGGGCTGCCGTTACGTTCTGAGTTCAAATTCCGCTAAGGTCGACTTTGCCTTCCATTCTCTTAGGGTCAATTAAATACGTACCAGTTACGCACTGGTGTCGATGTAATCGTCTTAAAGCTTTTGTCTGTCCATGTATGTCCTTTCTATGTTTAGCCTCCTGTGGGCAATAAAGAAATAAATATTAATGTTTTTATGATATTTATTGTTATTGTTAAAATGCTTATTAATAATTGAAAGGATAGATTTTACCAGAATATTCTTAATTTGCAACGCAAAAGGCGGTATCAACCATATTATCATCATTATTATTATTATTATTAGATGATTCAACATTTCCGAGAAAAGTGGGGGTATTGTAGTTTGTTTTATATCTATCAGATCTATTTCTATTTCAGTTATTATCTTTATTTTTAACTTTATCGTTGTTCACATATTCGCTTATATTTTTGTCACTAATATTATTTTTAATATTATAGCTATTCTATTTGTTTTTAGAGATTCGCATACTATTGTTAGTATTATTTATATGCGATAAATATTTTATTTTCTCTTTATAACCTGCATTAGCCAAAGCTATGTTATATTGGTCTTTATATTATATATTACATATATCCTTATTAGATGAACAGTAAGATATTCTTCGGTTGATATTTTTAATTAAAGTATTTTTAGGCTGGGTGATTGCTTTATATATATACACACACACATATTTATATATCTATATATATATATATATACATATATATGAGTATATATATATATAAATGTATATACATACATATATATGAGTGTATATATATCTCTATATATATACATATATATGCATGAGTGTATATATATATATATATGTGACTGTATATATCTATATATATATATATATACACACATATATATAT
>NC_068996.1:13043648-13045294 GCF_001194135.2 Octopus bimaculoides | reverse complement strand
ATATATACATATATATATGTATATATACACATTTATGTATATATAATTATAGATAGAGCAAGTGATAAGAATATGAAAATAGTAGTTGAAAAATATCGGTATAGATATAAATATACCATAAACAATTATAGAAAAATGGAGGAGAAAAAAAGGATGTTGAATCAAAATTAGATTTAATACAAAATAGGATTCAATACATACGCGCATTTCAAAGGACAATACAAATATGTAAGAAAAAAATTATAATCATAGTAATTATAACTAAATTTATGCATTGTCATTCTCATCAGTGTGGGGAATTTTTGGAAGGACATCAAAAAAGGTTTGATAAAATAAAGTAAAATAAGATACAATAAGGGAGAATACAAATGGGGTAATAGGGAAAAATCGGATATTTACAGAGGGGATTTAAAACTAGGTTCAACAATCACACCTTGAGCTTCAGACACAGGGATAAAAGAAAAACAACCAAATTATCCAGTGATATATGGTCCTTAAAAGAAAAAGGTGTCAATTACAACATCCATTGAAAGATCTTAGCCAAGTGTAAGCCTTATACTAACGGCAATGGAAAGTGTGGTCTTTGTAATATGGAAAGATGGCACATCTGGAAAAGCAGCTTAGACCCCGCTAGATGTCTAAATTCAAGAATTGAACTTTTTGGATCATGTCCACATACGGCTAAATATTTAGGCTTTTGGTCCCCCCACCACCGCCACCATAAGATCACAGATAGAACCTACTTTTTATATTGTGTCAATGTACAAGCATTTTATCTTTATATATTTTTATATATATATTTTTATTGCCTTATATATTTTTACATATTTTTTCTGTATTTTACCTTTCACTCTGCATTTTCTTGTGCATGTGCGTATATAGACGTGTATATGAACACATTTGTGCGCGTATGGGTACATATACGTGTGTGTGTGGACGTGTGTGCGGGTATGCATAAGCGTGAATGTGTATGATTGCATATTATAGCATGTGCGTATTTAGACGCGTATATGAATATAAATGTGCGCGTATGTGTATGTGCACATGTGTGTGTGTATGTATGTGTGTGTGTGTGTGTGTGTGTGTGTGTGTGGATATGTATATGCGTACATGTGTATGGTTGAATATATATGTGCACATATAGGCGAGTGTGTGAGTGTGCATGTATATGTTTCACGCGAGAGTGAGTGAGCATATGCATATAGGGACATGTACGTGGGTGTGCGTGCGCGCATGTATATGTATGTATATGTATGTACATGCGTGCATACGTGAACTGTATGGGCGTTTTCACTTTTTTACTTTCTCCTCTTCGGCTTTTTTCCCTTTATTTAATGGTCATTCTAATAGCTCTTTTGTTTGTCTTAATAACGGTCATTTACATAGTAATTTCCCTTTGTTTAACGGTCATTTTCATAGCACTTTTTGATTGTCTTAAACATTGACGAGACGCCGGAGCAGATTTCCGTCCCGACATCCGAAACTCGGAGTTTTATTATGGCAACCAAATAATTGTCACATACTATATTACAGATGAGTTCCTCTATTTACATAATATCGAGGTCTCATTCATTCTTTTGTTGTCATAGTATTACTATTAATATATATAAATATATATAAATATAGATAGAAATATATATATATAT
>NC_068996.1:13037825-13042921 GCF_001194135.2 Octopus bimaculoides | reverse complement strand
GAAAACAAGCAATGTTAATTCTCTAAATGAAGTATTAACAGTAACTGCACGATAAAGTGTAGTATATTGCCACTTAAGTGTGGCTGACCCCTAGGGGTGGATGTTACTGTTGCTTTTAGCCCCAGGAGGACATCTCCTCCAGCTGGCTTATCGACACACGACTGTGTCCTGTTTGCCAAGGGTAGTTATCCCTCTCACCAACATCTGCAGCACGAACGGATCCGGATTTCACAGGAAGCTGCACAAAGCCGGATTTCACGGGATGGTTGCAATCAGAAAACCACTACTTTCAAAAACAGACGTTGCAAAGCGTTTAGAGTGGAGTAAAAACCTATAGAATTGGTCTCTAGAGCAGTGGATGAACGTTATTTTCTTGGACGAGTCATCCTTTACCTTATTTCCTACCACGGGTAGAGACAGCTAAAGAAGCATTTGAACCAGACTGCCTTCTTGCAACTGTTAAATATGGAGGAGGATCTGTGATGATCTGATGGGGCGGGTCTATATCTTGGAAATCTGCCAGCCCAATTCTTTCCTGTTATAGCTGAATTAATAGTCTAGAGTATTTAAGCATTTTATCTGATCAAATTCCTCCTACGGTTGCGGAACTGTTTCCGGGCGGGGGGGGGGACGCAATCTTTCAGGATGATAATGCACCAATTCACACAGCTAAAGTTGTTACTGAATGGCACGAGGAACATTCTAGTGAAGTTGAACATGTTATCTGGCTGGGAACTGTTTTAGATGAAGAATGGACAAAAATTCCTTTGGAAACTATTCAAACTTTATACGAGTCCGTAGCTTGTAGAATTCAAGCTGTAGTTACTGCCAAAGGCGGTCCTACCCCATACTAAAATAAATTTATTTGAAATTTTAAGTTGTTTCCATTATTTTGTCCAACCCCTGTAAATATATAAATGTGTGTATAAATATATATATATATATATCATCGAGCTTTTGTGGGGTCTTCTTTGCTATCATTTGACTTGTTAGACATAGTAACAAAAACGTCCTTCAAATTTCACTATACTGTTTTTATAAAGTATATTTGGTATGTATATTTCTGGAGCAAAGGTTTTAATACCTATCACCCTAAGATTGCTCTACGAGCTAAACAATATCATCACATATTGTTTTGAAATATTGGCACAAAGCCAGCAATATGGGGGGAGATGGATTAAGTCGATTACATTGAACTCAGTGAAAGGATGAAAATCAAAGTTCACCTCGGCGAAATCTGAACTTAGAACATGAAGAAGGCTGAAATGCTGTTTAGCAACATCATCATTTATTAACAATATTCTTGCGGGCTGTGAAGCGTCTAGTTTCATAGTAAAAATGAACTATGAGGTTTTTACATCTTTTATACAAATTGTTGTTTAGATCAAGCTCAATTTGATTGAGAAAACCTATGACCCTAAACATTCCAGCTATGAGCAATGTGTGTGTGCGTGTGTGTGTGTCCGTGTGTTTGGGGTTACAGTATACAATGTTATTCTTTGTGGTTATGTTTATTTGAAGGAGATGTGTGAACTATTTCTAACAAGTTAAATGACAGCTTCTTCTTTGGCTCATAACGAAAGACGTCTTCAAAGTTGGCCACTGAGCACACAAGTCTATAAGTCTTTATATGCTTTGTTGTTGGTGCGTACTGAGTAAAGTTAGAAGCAAAGTGAGTCTGGCTAGCATATTTGATGGCTTCATCAGCAGTTATATTGCTTAAGTAGCCATTTGGGTTGAAATACTGTTAAGTTTGTAGATTGTCGAGCTTTCTGCAAAGTTAGTAGAAATTGCTTTCTCAAAAACACAGAATGAATACGAACTATTTGACATTTGCAAAGACAAAGATGTTGCATTTTGTGCAAATTATCAAGGTATCATTTATTCTCTTTATGGTTATGTTCGTGCGTTTTAATGGAGAAAAAAGCCTTCCATTCAATGACCGAATGTGTCATTTTCTCCTTCCGTGTTTAAAGCAACTTTGCCTGTTTTGGTTACTCGTTTAGTTGTCTCAGTTTGTTCAGAAGAGGAAACAACACATTTACTTTAATGAATCGTTAACATAGACTTAGTTAAATTCTGACCATGCTTAACCAAATACCTCGCAAGTCAAGTAAGATATACAATACGGTGATGAGATGTTGGAAATATTTGACTAGGTAATTATCCGACAATACTATGATATGGGAAAATCTACGACGAAATAAAAATTGAGCGTGGAAGTAAATAAGAGATCATTTGGAATTGCTGTCTAGAGCAGAGACAGGTAGGCGGAAAAACTATAATAGAATTTCCATTGTAGTAAATTGATTAGCTACTGTATTACACAGAATTGGTCTGAACAGAATGGCTGGGGTATACAGCTCTTCTATGAGATAATAAGCATGGAAAAGTATGACTTGTAGTAGAGGTTCTCATTTAATACTTTCCACTAAAGAATGAGAGAAAATTAAACAGTTTGCTTTTTAACCTTGGATTAATCCTAGACCTGGTCGAGCAGATTATCATCAAATCCGTTTCAATCGCGTCAATCCTATCTTTTATTATTATTATTATTCTATGAATGTATTAACATATCTTTCATTTTTTTCAAACATCAAGATGTAATTTTAGATTTCGCTGCTATTTCAAGCAGGCGGAACCAGCACGTATAGGCTTAACTGCGTAGAGCAGTAGTTCTCAACCGAGGTCCCAGTGACCTTTAGGGATTCTCATAAGATTTTGTTATAATTTATCTGCAATAAATTGTTTATACTTCTGCAATTCCTAGTAATATTTAATTATAAAAATATAATAGGATTCCTTTTAACATAGGGAGCCAAGAGAATCATATAGGAATCAAAGGGGTCCATAGATTAAAAAAAAATGGTCGAGAATCACTGAGGTCTGGTTGTTGGTTAATTTAAACATATGCTGTTTGTTGGAGAAACCGAGCATTGAATATAATGTACACATTAGAAGTAAAATAAATCTAAATACTATAGATAATTTATGCATTAGTTAATGTTCCGATAGCTCACTGAAATGATCTTTAATTTTGTTACCTTAAAACGGATGGCATCTCTGCAATTATATGTAGATGACTTGTGGTCGTTATTTCAGAGAATGTACCATAAAAAAAATCAATAAAATACCTTTTCATCAGTGGCGTAACAGTACTAACAATAATTTACGATCCATATCGAATAGCCAACACTTGTTTGATTAAATAGCAAATTGCAAGAAAAAAATATTTACCGACAATTTTCTAGTGAAGTTATTAATAGAAGACCATATTTTAAATTAAGGCGCATTTCTTTTTATCTCTAAAAGACACCAAGTCGCTGCCAACATTTAAGAGATTTAATAACATTTTAATTGTAATTGTAGTTTTCCTCCTCTTTATCATCGCCGCCATCGTCACACGCAGCGTAATGTTCGTGTGTGTGTGTGTGTGTGTGTGTATGTGTGTGTGTGTGTGTGTGTGTGTGTGTGTGTGTGTTGTTTCTTTTTGTTTTTTTTGTTTTTCGCTTTCTTTTTTACTACGATAAAAATATGGCTATGCGATTAAGAATCTTGTAGTTTCTGGTTCAGTCCTACTGTAGGGCACTTTAAGCATGTGTTTTCCACTATACCCTCGGATTGACTAATAGTTTGTGAGCGAATTTGGAAGACCAAAACTGTGGAAGCCCATCGTATATAGTTTGATAAATGTGGATGACATCTGTGTATGTGTGATGTGTGTCACTGTGTTTGTATTTATCTCCCACCACCTCTTGATAGCCGTTATTGGTGTGTTTACGTCTCTGTCATATAGTGGTTCGGCAAAAGAAACCGGTATAAGTTCCAAACTTAAAATGTAATTACTGGGGTTTGTTTGCTCGGCTAAACCATTCAAGGTAGTGCACCAGTTCAATGACCGAAATAAGAATAAGATAAAAGATTAAGATAATATAAGTGACGAATTAACAGAGTTGTAGAGCGTCTGATACAATTTTTATGATATTCAGGTCATCAGCATTCTGAATTCAAATCCTGCGAGGTCGACTTCCACTTTTTATCTCTTTCAGGATCCATAATTAAAGTATTGAATATTTGGACTCTCTCCCTCTGAATTGGTTACAGTTACGGAATCATAAGGTTCTGTTCACATCATAGTTCCAATCCCTCGCCATTATAGGCTCAACTATGAATTTTCTAAAACAAAAATAACGGCTCTGTGACGAGAACAGAATTCATCGAATGACAGGCAACAATGTTTTGCAGTAAGGCAAGGAGCTTGCAAATGGTTACCACGCCGGACAAAATGCTTAGCGGCATATTATCCGTCTTTACATTCTGAGTTCAAATTCCGCCGAGGTCGACTTTGCCTTTCATCCTTTCGGGGTCGATAAAATAAGTATCAGTTGAACATTGGGGGTCGCTGTAATCGACTATCTCCCTCACTCTGAACTTTCTGGACTTGTGCCAACATTTCGAATCAATAATATCATGCAGTATTTGTTCAAATCCCGTCCAACGCAAATTTGCCTTTCATCCTTCTCAGATTAATAGAATAAGATACTGGTGATGCTCTAAAGCAAAACATAATCAACTAAGCACTGTCCCTCAGATTGACTTAGACAGCGATATATGAAAAATCGGTAGGTGTGAAAATTAGTAGAGCCAGGAACAAATTATCTTGCAATCACGATCGTTGGTATAGTTTTGA
Organism: Octopus bimaculoides; assembly: GCF_001194135.2. Taxonomy (NCBI): domain Eukaryota; kingdom Metazoa; phylum Mollusca; class Cephalopoda; order Octopoda; family Octopodidae; genus Octopus; species Octopus bimaculoides. The sequence goes on along the minus strand of NC_068996.1, from coordinate 13,038,231 downwards.
TTCCCGGTATTTATACTTAAAGGGCCAGTAGAGGATTTAGATCAATCTATTCAATTAAAGTCAGATCCGCAAAAAAGAAATATTGTGATCAACGTCGTCATCACAAACCGCCATAGTCACCGTTATGATGATGATGATGATGATGATGATGATGATGATGATGATGATGACGATGACGACGACGACGATGATAATGATGATGATCATCATCATCGTCGCTGGTGTCATTGTCGTCGTCGTCAGCAAAATACAGTAATAGTGCCATATTAGATATTCTAATCTGGAGGCATAATTCCACGTGATTAATAATAACAGCCATAGGAGAAGTGGTATTAGTAGTACTAGTCGTGAGAGTAGTACTGAGTGGGGTGTAGCGGCGACTGGAGCGGCGGCGGTGGCGGTGGTG
>NC_068996.1:13032223-13037660 GCF_001194135.2 Octopus bimaculoides | reverse complement strand
TGGTGGTGGTGGTGGTGGTGGTGGTGGTTATTTCTTTTAGATATGATAAATGGTAATAACATCTAGATCAGTATTATTAATAGCAGCTGCTACAACGACGACAAGGAGAATGACGTGAACAACAACAACAGCAACAACAACGATAGTAATAGTAACAACAACAAAAACAACGACTACAAGACAACAACAACAACAACATTAGTTTTAGCAGCAAACGAAAGTGAAATATACAGTTGAGTGAATAAACAATTTAAAACCAGCCGTTCGAACAGTCGAATTTATTTATATTATTGCTAGAAAGAAAACATTTTAATTGAATAAACCAATTAATGTTAAGTTTTTATTTAATTCTTTATTATATATATGTGTGTGTGTGTGTGTGTGTGTGTGTGTGTGTATGTTTGTTCCGCGTGTATAAGTGTATACTCGCTCGTACATAGACACACACACATGCACACACACGTACATGCACACACACGTACACGCACACACACATACACACACACATATATACACACATAGGTAGTAATTTCTTACATCGGTACAAAGCCAGAAATTTAATTTGAAGAGCCTGTGATTATTATTATTATTGTTGTTGTAATCTATTGTTGCTGTTGCTGTTGTTGTCTTTACCGCATGACGACTCTAAAACGTGCAGACATGCTATCATATGTAAAGATGCTGTCTTTTTCTGTATCGTGGTCTATATTATGTAATAACATGTATTTTATTATGATTTTACGGTATGTGATTTAAGAGTATTCAGTTGTTGTTCCAAGCATTTCATGCAGCTTTCAGAAGCCTTAGTCGTAAGATCGTTCTATCCTGTATACTTTTATGTGGTATTTGGAGTTATATTTGGTAACTGATTTTTGAAGAACCGTCTATGTAGAGGCTACATCATTTCGTATGAACTGCTGCCGTTGTTACTATGCATTTTATTGTTAATTTTTGATGTCGTTCATCCACAGATCAACCCTCAACAAGAATGCCGCCCACAATCAAAAGCTTTCCAGCCGTGAGCATCTCATATTTTTGCATATCATGGATTATATCGACTCCTGCCGTGTGCCTTTTACTTGAAATGTTATGTTGTGATTAAGGCGCAATGGCCCAGTGGTTAGGGCAGCGGACTCGCGGCCGTAGGATCGCGGTTTCGATTCCCAGACCGGGCGTTGTGAGTGTTTATTGAGCGAAAACACCTAAAGCTCCACGAGGCTCCGGCAGGGGATGGTGGCGAACCCTGCTGTACTCTTCCACCACAACTTTCTCTCACTCTTACTTCCTGTTTCTGTTGTGCCTGTAATTCAAAGGGTCAGCCTTGTCACACTCGTGTCACACTGTGTCACGCTGAATATCCCCGAGAACTATGTTAAGGGTACACGTGTCTGTGGAGTGCTCAGCCACTTGCACGTTAATTTCTCGAGCAGGCTGTTCCGTTGATCGGATCAACTGGAACCCTTGACGTTGTAAGCGACGGAGTGCCAACAATATGTTGTGATTTAAATGGGATCCATTTGTTTTTCCTAAATAGCTTCGACTTACAGATCTGCAAAAGTCAATGCAGCTTAGTTGCATTAAAAAAATGAACATAATTATCATTTAACTTTATCGAGATCCAAAAGAAACAAAATACAAAGACTGCGCCTGTTTCAATTCGGAATCTAAACTGCAAAGTACGTTTAGTTCTGACCAACTAACTGTCAATTTTTATACTGTCCAGCTAACGGTTTCTGTTTTGGGCAGAAGACAGAATAGTCGTAGCCATTGACACCAGTAGTTTGGTTCATTGATGCCGAAGGGATGAAAGACAGGATTGACCCAGTGCATTTTCAACTCATTTTGCCAGAATAATGATTTTTAACATAGACATAAGGCATCGATAAATTGCTGGAATAGCGTACAGGCTATCAAATCGATTCTAGTACAAGCATTGATGAATATTGGTGATATCTGAATTAAAAATAGAAACGGATTTCCCTCATAGTTCTCTTGGCATCTTGATGCACTGAAGATAAAAGAGAAAAATAGAATTATTGATAAAATTAAACTTAACTCTGCTTCACATCTGCTACGCTACAGTACATCAGCAAATACACTTTACACGATTTGCATATATGTCCTACACCGGTGATTCAATTCGTTTCGCGGTGAATCGAGTTAATGGTACTGAAGAGCTATAACGATAGCGAAATATTGATATATATCTATCATTCTCGATCTCTTTGGGAAAGTTGTCTTGCCTGTAACTCGGTGTTGTATAGGAAGTTTTAGGTTTCTCGGGACGTTGTCCCACAGCAGATTGGTGTATAAACAAAAAACATACACAGTGTATGTGCAAACGATAATGTTTACAAAATTATTGATATACTTCACATGGAAAAATAAACAAAAATATATAAAGGATGAAGGTTTAGAAAACAATAATAATCTGTTGTTCACCTTGTATAATTATAATTATGTATAACAAAATTATGAATGACAGGGTTTTTGCTTTGTTTTGTTTTCTTTTTAAGATAATCAAGAATTAATATGGATTTTATAAAGCGTTAAATTATATTTTGAAAAATCCACGAGGCACTGTTTCAGATAACTTCTATCTCATCGTTTATCGTTCATCATCTCCATTAAAACATCGCTGAAAATATTGATTTCATGCTCGTTCTCTTTTTTTTTCTTTTTTCTTTTTTTTTTTTTTTTTTTTTTTTTTTTTTTTTTGTACTACTTATCTATCTACCTATCTATCTGTCTATCTATATAGATAGATAAATAGATAATCTTACTCCTCCATACGCACACACACACACACACACACACATATGGTGAGAGAAATCTATTATATTTGGAATGTATGTATGTAGATAGATAGATAGATAGATAGATAGATAGACCGAGAGGGAGGAAGAGGGGAGGGCGGATGGAAGGTTGGTAGAGAAGAAGGCAGGAGGAATGTAGTTTGGAACGTGGGTAGGTAGATTAGTGGATACGAAAATAGGAAGGTAAGTAGGTAGGTAGGTAGAGTAGTTTCTTATGTTCTTTTTAAGGATATATACATGTTATATTATGTTTTTGACGTGATGTAGTCATTGTAATGTTTGTGTGTTGATTACATGTTCACACTCCAGCTTACTGCAGAAGCAGCATAGGATCGGTTTCCCAGTTTTTCTGGTATATATATATATATATATATATATATATATATGTATATATATACTCCTTCCTGGACAGGAAGCTGATCCGTTGCATGATTATTCATTTTCACCAGCTGAGTAGACTGCAGTAAGGTGAAATGAAGTGGTTTTTCTGAAGAAAACAACGATTCACCCGGTCCGGGAATCGAAACCCCAATCTTACGATGACGAGTCCAAAATCCTAACCACTAAGCCATGCGCTCCACGTAGATATACATGAATTCTTTGTCCATGACTATGACCGTGTTGTTTATGGTTGTTTCTTTACTGGTGGTTTGGATGTAAATATTGTTGGTTTGAATGTAAATAGTATTTGTATCTGTTGTGATGCTTGTAGTGTCGATGTTGTCTGTAATGGCGAAGGAGGATGGAAGTCTTTTTTTTATGAGAACAAGTTTGTTTTGTCTGTTTTCCCCTTTTCTTCTTACTGGGACGGTTTTCCATTTTTCATCTTTATCGTCCCCATTGCAGGACAACTCTGAGTGATTTGATGGCGGAAAGGATAGGATTTATGGTGCTGTGTTGGGGTTGGACGATTACGTTGCCGATGCCAGAGATGTTGCTGTTGTTGTTGTTGTTGTTGTTGTTGTTGTTGTTGTTCTCATAGGGAGTTTTCTTCTTGCTGTGCTTGGTGTTGATTTTTTGTTGTTGTTCTCATAGCGAGCTTCGTTGTTGCTTTGTTTAGTGTTGTTTTTGCTGTTGTGTTGTTGTTGTTGTTGTTGTTGTTGTTGTTGTTGTTGTTGTTGTTGTCGTTGCTGCTGCTGCTGCTGCTGCTGCTGCTGCTGCTGCTGCTGCTGCTGCTGTCACTGGTGTTACTGCTTTAGCTGCTATTCCTGCTTTCATCATGGCTCTGCTGTTTATTTTACTATCGCAATTTTTTATTGCACAGAAGATTGTATGTTGTTGTTGTCGTTGCTACTGCTGTTGTTGTTCCTGTTTATCATGTGACGTCGATAGCAGTAGGAATCTTCTATCATTTCCCTTTGCTGTCAACAGAAAAGCCTTAGGGGTCGGGCGCACAGCAAATGTGACCCTCTGACCTCACTATCAAACTGGTGCCATTTAGCAATCCGATTAGCTCCAAGTTGACTCCGAGCACCTTTTGATTCATTTGGCTTAAAAGCTCCACTCCGACCTGTTTTTTGTTTGTTTGTTTGTTTTTATGCCTCTGGTCAAGATATCCTCTGGCAGCCACCAGTGAAACATCCATCTCCCTCACTTTTGCAATTCTTTTGTTTTTCGCAAATTAATGAAAACGAACCCGCGTGCTTTCTCGCTCCGAATTCAAACCAAAATGTGAAAACATTTGCACTTGATACTTTGTCTCGCGTGACGAAAGTTCTTTTAGTTCTTCACACGCATTCTAGACAACTTCCGCCTGTCACTGCATTGATCTTTCAATCCACTGACTCATAACGCCGATGCGACGGTGTGTCATCGCGCACCGATTAGTTTGGTCGATAACGTGACTTGGTACCTCTAGACTGACTCATCTCTCGGTCTTTTGGGTAAGGATTTTTCTTCTTTCACTATTACTCACTGCAAGTCAAGTCTTTCGATCACCCAACTTGCATTAACAAAAGTTCCTCTGAAAGGGAATCTTATCAAAGCAATCAATTCAAGGAGCATGCCAGTATTAAGATACGCTAAAATGAGCAAAGATAGAGCTACAGAAATTAGCACTCGTACACACCTCACAAAGTACAATGCGCGTCACTATAAAAGTAATATAGGGCCTTCTCCTATTCACTTCGTACCTAGATTATATATAAAACTTCCTCCCTTTCTCTCTTTTTCTTCCGCTCTCTTACCCTTTCTTGCTCTCTTTTTCTCTCCATGTTGCTCTGGCGATGGCTGTGGCTCACACTTGGTTCTACGTTCCCTATCCACTAGCCTATCTCTCTTTTTAATCAGTTCTTGTTGGGTATTCCCCCCGCTTCCTTCTTCTTTCGGAAGCCCGAGTTACGGTTGCAGTACGGTTGTTGTTGGGATCTTTATTCAGGTTGTACTCTTTACTCTCTCTTTTACTCTTTTACTTATTTCAGTCATTTGACTGCGGCTATGCTGGAGCACCGCCTTTAGTCGAGCAAATCGACCCCAGCACTTATTCTTTGTAAGCCTAGTACTTATTCTATCGGTCACTTTTGCCGAACCACTAAGTTACGGGGACGTAAACACACCAGCATCGGTTATCAAGCGATGTTGGGGCACAAACACAGACATACAAACACACACACACACACACA
>NC_068996.1:13026966-13030587 GCF_001194135.2 Octopus bimaculoides | reverse complement strand
TCATTCTCTCCATTTTCTATCGTTCTCTTCATGATCCACAAGATGACGAAAAGCAATAGGAAGCCTGACATATGGTACTCTGTTTCATTCCTTTTCTGATTTTAAAGTAGTCTGTGGTTTCACTCGAATCAATAAGTGCACAGTCGAAGTTGTCAGGCAACTTTCATTTCTCCGATGATATTCTCTGGAGTGCCGTACGACTTCATTGAAACCAAAGGCTTTTACTGCGCACCGAGTTTTTCAAAGCCGACGTAGTTGGTATATTAAGATGCTTGCCATTCATTCGAATGCACGGTGATATTATGCTGTATGAAGATTTGTTCCGTGTTACCTCTTCCTACCCTATACACAGCCTGTTTCTTCTCCACCCTACTGTCGACCCCTATTTTGACCCTGTCAATTAGTGCCAGGTCCAGAACCTTGCTTCTAACAGGAAGAATGAAAATGCCCCGCCAGTTATTGATCGCATTTTTTAGGTAGCTTCAGAATTAGGGCTACCTCGCAGCATTCTCTCCTGCCGCCAGACTTCCCCCATAATCTGTTTCACATTTCCACTTGTGAATCCCACATCTGCTTTGAGTAGTTCTGCCTATATGAGGTCCTCACCCAGCTACCTCCCCATTTCATTTTTCAACGTTCATATTAAATTAGCATGTATTAGCTTTTGAATAATAATAATAATAATAATAATAATAATAATAATAATAATAATAATAATAATAATAATAATAATAATAATAATAATAACACAGCGACATGAAGAAAAAATCAAAACGAGAGTACCTGCAGCGAGTGAGAAAAATATCGGCTTCAAAGCTGAATGCCAGAAACATAATTTCGGTAATAAACTCGCGCATTACTTCGGTATAGAGCGGGAATTATAAAATGGCAAAAGAGAGAAATGAAGAAAATGAATACCAAGACCAGAAAAATTTTGACTGCACACGGAGCCTTCTACCCTAAGATTGACACCGATAGGCTGTACTTGTCCAGAAGAAAGGGTGGGAGAGTTTTGATAAGTTTCCAGGACTGTATCGGAGCAGATGAAAACAGCTTAGGGCGGTATATAAAAAATACTGTGGAGCCACTGTTGAAACACACGAAGAAGGCAGGCGCCATCAAAGCTGAAAATTGTGTAACCAAAGAAAAATTCGAACAAGAAATGAACAAAAACAAAAGGAAGAGCATGGAAAGAAAAGAAAATGTACGGTTACTTTGCAAGAGAAGTGAGCGCCAAGACAGATACACAAGACCGGTGGCTATGGATGAGGAGGGGTGACCTGAAGATAGAGACAGAAACACTCATATGCGCAGCTCAGGGACAAGCGTTAAGGACCAATTATATGAATAGCAGGATTGACAAAACTACCGACAGTGACAAATACAGAATGTATGGTGAGAGGAGTGAAACGGTATGGCACATCGTTAGCGAATGCCTGAACATGGCACAACGCAAATACAAAAGAAACCTTGACAATATGACAAGAATGATCCATTGGGAACTCTGTGGAAATCACAGCCTACAAAAGGCAAATACGTTGTATGAGAAAACTCCAGAAGGAGTCACCGAAAATGAGAAATGCAAATTCCTGTGGGATGCAATGATTCACTGTGATCACCCGACCAAACATCGGAAACCGGAAATTGTTGTGGTGAATAAAAAAAGAAAGAACATGCATGATAATCAACATAGCATTCCCCAGTGACATGATCAATGTAAAAGAAGAAAAAAATAAACAACTATGAGGATTTGAAGCGGGAAATATGAATGTTTTGGTCAATGAAGAGGGTAGACGTGATACCAATAGTAATTGGTGCACTTGGAAGTATCAGCACTCAACTACCAGCATGGCTGAAAAAGATTGGTGCAAGTGTCAAGGTAGAACACCTACAAAAATCAGCATTGCTTGGAACTGCAAGAATTCATCGCAGGATTCTTGAAGCATGGCCAGTAATCAAGTGTCACCTTAGTCAGCTGGCTGGGGAGGGCTGACACTTTCCATCACACTCAGCAAAATAAGCTGTGACTTTTCATATAATGATAATAATAATAGTAATGAATAAAAAATAGAAGAGTGACATAGCTATCATTTGAAATTGGTTGAACGATATTTCGGCATCTAGCCTGCCTTCCGCAGGCTCAAAAACCTGTGGAAGGTACGCTAGATGCCGAAATATCGTTCAACCAATTTCACATGATAACTATGGCACTTTTCTATTTTTTATTTCTCTATAACTTCCGGAGGAGTTACTTCAGTCCTATATAATCTTAACGAAAAATGAAGTAGACTGACGTAATTTTTGAATCTGTGGAAGGTACGCTAGATGCTGGAATATCGTTCAACCAATTTCACATGATAACTATGGCACTCTCCAATTTTTTTTTATTTCTGTAAAACTTCTGAAGGAGTTACCTCAATCCTATATAATCTTAATAATAATAATAATAATAATAATAATAATAATAATAATAATAATAATAATAATAATAATAATAATAGCTTCAAATTTTACAAGGGCAGCAATTTTGTGCTAGGTGTTAAGTCGATTACATCGACCCTAGGGTTTAACTGGTACTTATTCAAAATGGCAGCCAAAACTGACTTGAAATCACTACTCACTAATTTAACCAAAGATACGAATCTTTGTATAATGTAGTCTTAGACACTTTACAGCTGCATAGAAGAGGTGATGGTCACGGTTGAAACATATTTGCTCATATATCTTTACCAAGCGCTGATTGACATGGACAAAACACAGCAACAACAAGAACACTTTTACTTCGTTAAACTCCAACTTTGTTCAGAGTTTAATTGTAATTTTTCCTTACAAAATTCTGTCTTTAGATAAACCCAAATAAACGAATACCAAATTGTGGTACCTATTTACAACTATGTGAAGTGGGATGTTGCAATTGAAATGAGGTTCACCACCGACAGGGTTCGAAACGCCTATTCATCGATCTATTGACTGAAACATTATCATTTCAGCCATATGCCACGCTAATTTCGTTTTGTTTAGTTTTGTTTGTTCTGTTTTTTTTTTATCTCTTTAAGTGTATTTTTTTTTCTAACTTCTAAAGGCCTCCAAGTCGCAGTAAATTACAGATTAATTACAAATTATCCCAAATACAAACATCTGATTAGGCTATTAATGGCAAATGTATTTTTTAATGTTCGTAAAAATCACACACGGTCAGACACACATGGTCACAGACACACATGGTCACAGACACATGGTCACAGATACGCATATGAATTTGTATACACGCACTCATACGCATACGGATTCATACACCTATGGACTCGTACACAGACATTCACACACACACACACACGGTTTCATGCACACGCTTACATACACATCGTTTCGCACACACACGGACTGACAAACATGGAATTATACACACTCACACTCGGACACATGTACACACTCTCACATATACGGATTCACACACACACTCACATACGCACGCACACATGCACGCACACACACACACACATACACACACACACACGCACACACACACACAATCAAGAGAACCAGACATTTTCCGTATCTACTTCATAAACCAATTGTAAAACATTACATGAAAATATATCAACATCAGCACTTTCAAAG
>NC_068996.1:13022543-13026542 GCF_001194135.2 Octopus bimaculoides | reverse complement strand
TTTATGAAAAATAAAACGGTTTGATCCTGGAGACCAAAAAAAAAAAAGTTAAGAATAACGATTTTAGTTACGTAACTATGCATTTGTAAAATTAAAGATTCGTTATTTTTCTCAGCCCAACATGTTCTTAAGCATTTGTGATTTACTCCTGTTTCTAAAACTGTTCCCCGCCCTTGATTTAGACTGCGGTTTTAATATTGTTTTGCTTTATCTTTTATTCTTATTTTTATTTATTCCTTTTTTGTGTTCTTTCTAAACCTAAAGGGGAAAATTTGAAGTAAAAATGACAAACAAGAACGAGGCAAATAAAAAAAAAACAAAAAAAGAGTTTACGAGATACAGCCTTTTCTTCCTACAGCACCTTGAACGATCATAGGTGAAGTAGCGCATTTATTCAATTTACTCATACAACTGCAGTTCAAAAGGGTCGAGGCTCAAATCTACTGCTTGACCCTGCGTTGTGACCCGTTCTTTGTAGTGCCGGCTTAATTCTGCATCCTTCAATCACTGTACACGATAAACTAACATTGGAGTCTCACTATATATACGGCCACACGACCAGCTAGGAATAACGCCCAAAATATCCATCAGATCACACACCTTACTCACGTTGATCTCAAACGGTAAGCCACAGATTCTTAGAAATACGATTTGAAGTCTTACTAAATCCATAATAATAATCGATTATCATCAAAAATATGTGTTAGTCATAATTTCCTTATACATTGCTATGATAATAAAAGGAAGGAAGCAAAACGTACTTTTTAAATATTTTTCTAATTTTTTTTTTAACTTTAAAACATTATTTTTTTGTTTTGTTTATATTAATTTTTATAACTGTCCATGCGAAATGTGACAGTAATGTTCTTGTTATCTCCAGTGTACCATAAAGTTAAAGAAAACTAGAGAACCACTGCTCCAAAGAATTTAAAACGAACGGAAATAATGGTTAATGTAGTCCTGGAGACACCATGTCTGAGAAAATACAATAAGAATAGCCACGGTTGCAAAACCTTAAATCATTATTTTGCTCGAACAGGGCTCACCTGAGAGTAAGTAATATCAACAACAATATCACTACTATCAGCATTTTCAATACCACGTACAATAAAAGAGCTTTTTACGTAGTTATTTGGCCTGCTAGAAACAGCAGCCAAATATCTCATAAATCACACATTCCATTTAAAAAACAAAGATACATAGAAATTTCATGTGTCTGAAAATATTCAGAATAATACCGGCTTTAGCTCATGGGTCTAAAAGATTGAACTGTTGCTAAACAATAATAACAATGAAGAGACATTTATATGAAAAATGAGCGAGCTTGCAGTTGATGTTGCAGACTTCTACATAGAGCAACAAGCATGGCTGTATGGTAAAAAAAAAACTTGCTTCCCAACTACATGATTCTGGGTTCAGTCCCACAATGTGGAACCTTAGGAAAGTGTCTTCTGCTATAGCTTCGAGCCGACCAAAGCCTTGTGAGCGGATTTGGTAAACGGAAATTGGAAGAAGTCTTCGTGTGAGCATGTGTATACATTTATGCGTGTGTGTGTGTGTGTGTGTGTGTGTGTGTGTGTGTGTGCATGTCCCTCCATCCGCCATCACTTGACAGCCGATGCTGGCGTGTTTATGACCCCGTAAGTTGACGGTTCGGCAAAATAGACCGACAGAATAAGTACTAGGCTTACAACGAATAAGTTCTGGGGTCGGTTTAAGGTGGTGCTCCAGAATGGCCGCAGCCAAAACGACTGAATCAAATAAAAGAATAAAAAAAAATATTGGAGAATGTAGTCTGGGGTAAGCAACATTTGGAAAGACTAGATTTCGAGTGAACAGACAAACGTAAGTCTTTTGCCATGAGTTTGTTCACTCGCTGGTTCATATATGAAGTATATATGTGCGTGGAGGCGAAATGGCCCAATGGTTAGTGCAGCGGACTCGCGGTCATAGGATCGCGGTTTCGATTCCCAGACCGGGCGTTGTGAGTGTTTATTGTTCGAAAACACCTAAAAGCTCCACGAGGCTCCGGCAGGGGATGGTGGCGAAACCCTGCTGTACTCTTTCACCACAACTTTCTCTAACTCTTACTTCCTGTTTCTGTTGTACCTGTAATTCAAAGGGGCCAGCCTTGTCACACTGTGTCACGCTGAATATCCCCGAGAACTTCGTTAAGGGTACACGTGTCTGTGGAGTGCTCAGCCACTTGCACGTTAATTTCACAGCAGGCTGTTCCGTTGATCGGATCAACTGGAACCCTCGACGTCGTAAGCGACGGAGTGCCAACAACAACAACAATATATATGTGTGTAGATGCGTTGATATGGATTATCGACATGTATCCCCATGTGTGTGTGTGTGTGTGTGTGTGTGTGTGCGTGTGTGTGTAAATTTGAACGTTTCTATGCAAATGTGTTTTTGTGTATGCATTTATATATTGAACAGATATGCAGCACCCGAACCTCAGCAAACCTAGAGCTTAATTCTATTTCTTTTTTAAATCGTTCCCCAATATATTATACTCCAATAAATATATTTCGTTTTACAACGTGCGTAGCTTTCACATGTATTTCACTGAATTTAATAATATAACGTTCATTTTTTTTTTTTTTCATGTTCAACTAATAATAACATTGTTTTTGTTCTCAACTAATAATGTCAGAACTTAAATTGAAGTGCTTCCACAACGGATGCCTATCTCTTCAACTCTAATGACAAATTATTTTTCCTTTTTATCAAGAGATATTTGCTAAATACTCTAATATATGTGATTTGTTAATTCTGTATGAACACCTATATCATTACAAACTTAATTTCTTAATGTTATTCTATTTCTATTTCTCTTATGAACTTGTTGACAGACGTTCATGACTACATTTGAAATCTTCTTGCATGCACTCACACACACACACACACACACACACACACACACACACACACATATTATTGTATTTTGGGACGATCATCTTTTTTTGCCAAATAAACACACGCACTATATATTCGTTCTTCACTCGTTTATCACTGTTCTTATTCTGATTCATGTTCATTGTCCAGAAATCTTTCGTCACACATTTGTGACCACCTCAGTGACCTTTTCCATATTCGTGTGTGTTCTTCCTCTGTTTATTCCATTCTGTTCTATATACGTGGTCTGGTCAATAAGTATCCAGACTATTGCTATAGTAACGAAGCTAAAGCGCGCAGAGTGAAGCCGCTTGACACAGATTGACCTTGAACTCTGCTCTGCGTATGCTCTAAGTTTTAAAGTTCTCGCTTACTTCCGCTGTTTACAACAGTCCTTGGAAGGAAGGTGTGTAGAATGTGATCGTCGCATTGACCATGAGAGAGGTAGTTAGCAGAGAATCTGCATCAAATTTTGTCAAAAGTTTGGTGATACCTGCTCAGAAGCCTACGCAAATTTTCCAGAAAGTTTTCATCGTTCTCGACACAATCAAAGAGATCTTGTGCAACTGAAACCCGAGTGTCCTTTCGGCACAAACTTGGCAGACACACGTCTTATATCCAAATCTTCAGTGATTATGGATTGAAGTAAACTGCAACAAATCTGCACATCCTTTGATGATTTTCATTCACAGTTCCACGCACATCTGCGATGTTTTTACCGTTCTGCTGGTTGTGAGTCTCCCAAAACATTCGTCAATATCAAATTTTTATCTGTCACCTTGGAAACGTCTGAAACAGTCGTACGCTTGAGTGCAGCTCATACACTCCTCTCCATACGCTTTCTGCAACTCTGTGTAGGCCTCTCAACAGGTATCACCATGACAATTTTCTGTCATGGTCAGTGCGACGATCATGCATTACACACCTTCCTTCTAAGCACTGCTGTAAACAGCAGAAGTGAACTATAATGTTAACACTTAGTGTGCATTCGCAGCAGAGTCCATGCATGGACAATCTGTGTCAAGCAGCTTCACTCTGCATACTTTAGCTTCGTCATTATGGCATCAGTGCTGATACTTATTGATCAGACCTTAT
>NC_068996.1:13021504-13022080 GCF_001194135.2 Octopus bimaculoides | reverse complement strand
ATATATATATATATATATATATATATATATATATATATATATATATATATATATATATATATATATATATATATATATATATATATACATACATATACATATACATGTATGCGTGTATGAAGGGAGAGAAGGAGAGGGGGATATTACCTACTTTAAACGTAATCTGCATTATATCCCCATAGTCTATATAATGAATTATTAAGCTAGTCATTTCTTATCATATTTTGCTTGTTTCGTTGTTGCTATTTTTTATATTCTCTAACACACGAGACACCACTCTAAACTAATCCTTCATAAGAAATCAATAGAAACATTTCTATTGGTTTCGAAACCTTTGTACAAGTGTTGCATGCTTTGCATATAAATGAAATGTTTAACTACTTACAAATAAATTGAATCTTTTCTTGTGTGAGAGATCTTCTAAATATTCAGATTAAGATAATCTTAACATAATCATAGATAGATACATACTACATACATATATACATATACATAGATACATACATATATATATATATATATATATGTGTGTGTGTGTGTGTGTGTGTGTGTGTGTGTGTGTGTGTGTGTGTGTGT
>NC_068996.1:13020154-13021275 GCF_001194135.2 Octopus bimaculoides | reverse complement strand
ATATATATATATATACACACACATTCACACACGTGCGCGCATACATGCGCACAAACACACACACACGCACAAGCATGCACGCACATATATATTCTTGCTTTCTTGCTTGCTTTCTTTCTTGCTTAGCTGTCTCTATCTCTAACCAGTGTGTATATCATGGTAAGCTTCTAGCACACTTTCGTTAAATGTTTTAGACACCCATGTGACGTCGAGCCGACATAAACGGCTTTTCTATGTTTCAGTCCTTGAACCAGCTGAACACCGTCTATTTGACAGCTGATAGAAGGAGGCAGCACCAGCACTCGTCCGGTATGCATTTCCAGCTGGACAGAGTGGACCACAGTTACATTATATGCCTTTGCTCAATGACGCAGTACACTGCCCAATCCTGGAATCTATGATCTTTGTGCCAACATGTTTGTGTGTTGGATTGGGGATATAAGCAAGAGGATTCAAAAGTTTCTTCTGCATTAATCTTTTCTTTCGCATTAATATTTACTACATTAATCTTTTCTGTTCTAGACCGTGAAAGGGGTCGATAAATTAAGCATCAGTTGCGTACAGGAGTCGATCTAAACGACTGGCCCCCTCGCCATAAATTTCGGGCCTTGTGCTTAGAGAAGAAAAGATTAATGCAAAACAGCGAACAACAGATGTCAAGTGAGCACATCTCATCTCCCACTTTCTCTATCACTCGTTCAAAACATTCACCTTCTCACTAGATCTCTCAACTACCCTCCACTGCAAGAGTTCTTTGTTGTTGCTATAAGTCAGGTATTCCAGGGTAACAAGGCTTGCTGTCATGCAGTTCATAATGCAAGCCATCCAGACCACCCTGCTCAACTAGATACACCCGGACAATTGAAAAGGGATATAATGTTGATAATGAATATTTTCTCGTCCGATAATAAAATATTCCTAAAATATATAAAACTGCAAATGCACATCTGCGCGCGTAGCACAAACTTACACATACGTACATGTATATACGCACATACTTATATATACACTTATACATATACATATATGAATTTATGCATTTATATACAAACATAAACACACACACACACACAGATATATATATATATATGTATATATACATATATATATATATATATATA
>NC_068996.1:13016091-13017672 GCF_001194135.2 Octopus bimaculoides | reverse complement strand
GTAGGTAGGTAGGTAGGTAGGTAGGTAGGTAGGTAGGTAGGTGGATGGATGGATGCAAGGATAGCTAACTGGATAGATAGATAGATAGATAGATAGATAGAGAGATAGATAGATAGATAGATAGATAGATAGATAGATAGATAGATAGATAGATAGATAGATAGATAGATAGATATACAAGCAGATAGTTAGAGACATAGCTAAAGAGAACGGGACGGAAAATAGGAAGAGAAAGAGAGTTCGATGGAGGATACATAGGCAAAACTTTGAAGCTTTTCCATGTGAAAATTATACATAGATCGATCCACACACGCACACGCACACACACACACATATATATATATATATATATATGCGCGCATATATATGAAGAATGTGTGTGTGTGTGTGTGTGTGTGTGTGTGTGTGTGTGTGTGTGTGTGTGTGTGTGTGTGTGTGTGTGTGTGTACACTATTGTATTCTGCGGATCACACAAATTCTGACTAATTGTGCTAAATATGTTTCACTGAGGAAATCTAATAATACCAAAACATGACGGCTGTTTATAGCTGTTAGCTTTATACTGCTCCCGTCTGCGTCGTTTTTATTTTGGAGAAATTTAGGTCCAACACCAGATCTATTGTGTAGAAAATAGATATGATTATTATATAAAAAGTTGACAGTCTATTCTGAGAAAACGAGAGGCAGAGAGCACGAAAAAAAGTGTTTGTGCTCTGTGTGTGTGTGTGTGTGTGTGTGTGTGTGTGTGTGTGTGTAAATAGTGTTGTTATTCGATGCTTTATTTCTCGTATAAAACAACAATGTACTTGAAAATACTGAGAAAGACACTCGTAGAATGTAGTATGTATGTTTAGTGTAGTTATTTTCGTACCATGGGTTTAATTTAGTATCAAGGAATTTCGAGATACAACAACCTTCACAGATTTTCTAGTTAAGTAAAGAAAATTTTTTTTAAAGAAAAACCTGTCTTGTGTTTTTCTAATTACTGTAAAATTCCGCTGAATATTGTTGTGTCCAAATTCCTTGATACTAGCGTGAAACTATGATATGGAAGTAAGTAACAATACTAAACATATATGCGTGTGTGTGCGTGTGTGTGCGTGTCTGTGTGTGTGTGTGTGTGTGTGTGTGATTACATTTACGTGAATCATATTTGTAACATTATATATAATTTCTTTATTACGTAACTCAAAGTGAATATATTTGTTGTTTTATAACAGCTTACAATAAAGACATTATTTTTGTTAATATTATCATTTTTTATATCATTGACGTTGTTGTTACTATTATTATTATTATTATTATTATTATTATTATTATTATTATTATTATTATTATTATTAACATCATCATCATTTTTTATTAGTAATCTTTTCGATATTGCTGCTGCTGTTGTTTTGCTGTTTTCTCTATTGCTTGTATGTATTCTATATAAGATATAAACATTTTTATCACTGCTATTATTATGTTGTTATTATTATCATTATTATTATTATTATTATTATTATCATTATTATTATTATTATTATTATTATTATTATTATTATTATTATTATTATTATTATTATTATTATTATTATT
>NC_068996.1:13012805-13015111 GCF_001194135.2 Octopus bimaculoides | reverse complement strand
ATATATATACATATATATACATGTGCGTAAAAATTTACATAGATATATATGTATATATAGATCTACATTTATGTGTAAATATATATATAAATTTATATATATATATATATATATATATCTACATATATATAGAGAGATATATAGATATATAAATCTACACGCACACACACACACGCACACGCACGCACACACACATACATACACACACACACACATATATATATAAATCTACTTATGCATATTCATGTATAGATATACATGGTGATTGCTCCATCTTCACAGATGTACAGATACATACATTCATACATGCATACGTACATACATACATACATACATACATACATACATACATACATCCTTACATCCATCCATCCATACGCACATACATGCATACATGCATACATACATACATAAATACATGCATACATACATGCATATATACATGCATACATACATGCATATGTACATATGCATGATATATGTATAATTAAAACAGAGAAGAAAATTACAAATAGAAAACCAAAAATCATATTAATAGAATTTCTTTCCTTTTTTATTTTTACTTTTCTTTCTTTCCTTGTTTCTTTGTGTCTTTGTATTTTAGTGTTTATTGTGGAAATATTTAAAAGCCTTTCATGTAGCGAAAATAGCTAGTACAAATATTTTTGAAAATTCTGATTATTAAATTGAATTCTTAAAAATTCTTATTGAAATACATTGCATTACCGAAAGCAGTCTCTTAATTCCTTCTATGCTTGGCAAAGGAATAGTCAAAGAATGCGAAAGATTTCGCGGTATAATTGGTATTGTAACAAATATCGTCTCTGACAAGTTTCTAGAAAATTCTAACAACATGGAATTGTGGAATCCCCCTTTGGAGTTTCATTTTGGTTTTCTTTCTTTGTTTATTGTTTCTTTTGTTTACCATTCTTTGCTTTTGTATATTATATTTTATTTTTCTTCTTCTTCTTTGTTGCTGCTGCTGCTGCTGCTGCTGCTGTTGTTGTTGTTGTTGTTGTTGTTGTTGTTGTTGTTGTTGAGCTTTTTAAAAGCGCGACTGCAGCGTCATTACTAGCACCGATACTATCACAGCTAATCCTCTTCGCGACCACCACCACCACTATCATAATCATCATCATCATCATCATCATCCATATGACCATCACCACCGTTGTCGTCGCCATCGCCATATCATCGTTACAACAGCAACAGCAAAAACACCACTTTCACTACTGTTATCACTACAACCACCAGCACGACCGCCACTATCTTCATCATCATGCTCTTCCTCCACCGCCTCATCATCATCATCGTCATCACCATCATCATCATCATCATCATCATCATCATCATCATCATCATCATCATCATCATCATCATCATGTTTTGCTAACGACATAAAAGAAAACAGTCTTGTATTACCACCATTACTGCAACCAGTAAGACATTTTACCATTATACTCACAAGTGAGCTGTTTGACTACTATTTCTGCGGCTCTGTATTGCGATGTCGTGTGGGTAGATGAAATACAAAGCAAAAATGTCTAATATGAATGATTGACAGTCCGTCCAAAAAATTTCTTTGTTTCGTTTTTGAAGTTTTTTTGTTCGATTTTATTTTGTTTTTCTTTGTTCTTTCCTTAAAATTTTAACTGAGTGATTAATAAGCTCATGTCACGATCACCTGTTGAATAACGGATTTTGTGTCGAATTTGTTAAAGGAAGGCAATGTAGAAATTTGTCCATTAAATATATATATTACCATATATATTTACACAAAAATACGTAGGTAAATATACAGAGAGAGAGAGAGAGAGAGAGAGAGAAAGAAAGAAGCGAGAAATAGACATACATGCATACACACATATATTCTACTTGTTTCAAGCATGAAACTGCATCCATACTGACAGTGTTCACATGTGTGTATGTATTTATATATATATATATATATACACACACACAGACACATATGTATGTATATGTATATAAAATATGTATTATATAGAAACATACATATATACATATATATATTTATATATGCATATATATATATATATCATATTGAACCATTTGTCGCCACATTTTTTCTCTCTTTACTTTTTTATTTTTTATTTTTATTTTTTTCTAATCTCTCTCCATTTTTTTTTTTTTTAACCTCTTAATCCTTTGTATCGAAGAGCGTGGGCTCGAAACGTAAAAGACTTTTCTATTCTTCCCGAACGGTAAACTAATACAGTTCGTTTTTGTTCCTACACCTGTTTTCGTCTTTCGTTTTCTGTAAATTTCAACTATATAAAGATATATAT
>NC_068996.1:13009493-13010742 GCF_001194135.2 Octopus bimaculoides | reverse complement strand
ATATATATATATATATATATATATACTCACATAAAAAAAGAAACATTAAACCTTATATGTATATGTGTGGGGGTGGCATACCTGTGTGGTAAAGAGTGTACTTCCCAACCACACGATTTTGGGTTCATTCCATGGGGCAAATACCTTCAACTATAGCCTCGAGCTGCCAAAGCCTTGTGAATGGATTTGGCAGACGGAAACTGAAAGAAGCTCATCGTATGCGTGTGTATGTGTGTGCGTGTGTGTGTGTGTGGATATGTATGCGTGTGTGTATGTGTGTCTGTGTGTGAGTGTGTAGATATGCAGGTGTGTATGCATGTATGCGAGTCGTTGTATCTGTGACACCCCACGGCCGCCTGGCAATCTGTGTTAGTGTGATAACGGTCACGTAACTTAGCATTTCATCAAGTGGTCAATGGAATAAGTACCGGGGTTTATAAAAATAAGAAATGAGGCCGATTCTTTCGGCGAAACTCTTTAAAGTGGTGCCGCAGCATTCGCAGTCTAATGACTGAAACAAAAATGTAAAGTGTTGATAGAGGACAAACCAAGACATAAAACAAATATATAAGTAGATATATACGCATATATTCGTGTGTGTGTGTGTGTGCATGTGTATGTGAGTGTGTTTGTGTGCGGAATTCCTGACGTAGATCCAGAGGAAATATACCCCACCCTTCGATGACACAAGATAGCTTATATATATGCATGTATGTGTATCTATATATCTATATATGAGATGGCTTGGACATGTTAGTCGTATGGAAGATGGCAGAATCCCCAAGGACATACTCTACGGAGAGCTTGCTAGGGGCACTAGGTCTGTGGGAAGACCGTTCTTACGATACAAGGATGTTTGCAAAAGGGACATGAAGGCCTGCGACATCAATATTAGAAAACTGGGAAGCGGTTGCCAGCAACCGTGGGGATTGGCGACGCGCCATAGAAGAGGGAACACAAAGGAGTGACAGAGAGAGAAAGGAGAAATGGAAAGACAAGAAAAGATGTCAACAAGAAACTATGACATTACAACCAGCCAGGCAAAGTCTTCGCTACATTTGCGACACTTGCCAGAGGGAGTGTTTGTCCCGGATAGGACTAAACAGCCACAACAGGAGAGGTATTAGGACATGAAATGTAAAAACCGGACTAGGTTATTTTATGCACAACTCCATTGTCTCTCGAGACAAAAAAGGATGCCAACAACAATATATATATACAAGAGTTATGGAATGCAGCATATATATAT
>NC_068996.1:13006272-13008606 GCF_001194135.2 Octopus bimaculoides | reverse complement strand
TAATAATAATAATAATAATAATAATAATAATAATAATAATAATAATAATAATAACAATAATAATAATACTAATAATAATAATAACAAAAATAATAATAATAATAATAATAATAATAATAATAATAATAATGATAACAACAACAACAACAACAACAACAATAATAATAATAATAATAATAATAATAATAACAACAACAACAACAACAACAACAACAATAATAATAATAACAATAATAATAATACTAATAATAATAATAACAAAAATAATAATATGGCAATTTCAATGTCTTTGATCGTAAGCCTGCTACATCAGGGATGTCCCAAGGCTGATCTACAATAACAAAAACAGCACATTAGAACCATTTGCCTCCAGATACGCGATATCTAAACACGGTTGGGGCATCATTGATAATATATCAGGTAGATTGGGGATAACCTGCAGGCTAAACAACAAAATGAAAGTCACTTCAATTAATGTGATGATAGATATACATTATATCTGTAAACAAAGCAAATTTGTCACAGTTGGAGCCTCTTTGATCATATATATGGTACATCATGACTTACCTAGGGCTAAACAGTAATAACAACAACATGGAAAAGTATTTTAGTTAATGTTGTCCTAGTTATATCATACCTGAAAACAAAACCGAATGAGCGCAGCTGGAGCATTTTTGATCGTAAATAGGCTAGAGAAGGCCTCTACTGAACTTAGACAACAGCAAAAAAACAGACACGTTAAATCATATAACTAAAGATACATTATATCTGAAAACAAGTGGAGACGGTCCCAGCTGGAACCTCTTTAATCGTTGGATCAGTAGAGGTTCCAGCTGTTGGATCAGTAGTAGTACTCCTGGGGTGATAAGCGACAACTTCCACCAATTTTTCTTTCTCTTTCTCTCTCTCTCTCCCCCGCTTTCTCTCTCCCTCCTGTGTCTCTTCCCCTCTCTCTTTCTACCTCCTTTTCTCTTTTCTCATTTATTCTCTCTCTCGTTCTTTCTTACTTTCATATGAAAGCAAGAGATTGAAACCCTTCATTTTATCACTTCTCAAGGCAATTCTAATGATTGAACACTTCTCCTGGCTAATTTCAGAATACAGACCATCACCTATTTCGTGAAATCAGTATTTTGTCCTCAGTAACGACAACAACAATGTGATTGACAAAACTGCCATCAGTGGAGGACAATTTGCCCTCATATTTAATTCAGCCATCTTTAAAAAGCAATTAAACAAAAGAAGAAAAAGCACTGTAATCTCAGTTACATAATATTGGAATATAAGGTTTGGTAGTCATTGTTGAAATGCATTTGATCATAATTCTGTTTGAACGGGTTAATCAGGAAACTAAGAAGCAAACAACAGCAATAACAACAAAAGCAGCAGCAACCTAAGCGACTGAGTGACTGCGTTTTATTGAATTTGTATGTTTCCTAAATCTGTTATTGAAATACCTCTCTCACGGATGAATTGGCGTTTGGGAATGGTTGTAGAATTAAGAAGTTTGCATTGCTATCAGCTGGAATTTGGTTTAATCCCATCGTATGAAGCTTTGAGCAAGTCCCTTACAATAACCTCAATAACCTCAATACGATGAGAATGGAATTTGTCAGGCAGATACTGTTAAAACAAGTAACATTTATGGATTTCCAAAAATCCATAAAAAAAGTATTCATGGCTGTTTATTCAGGACCCCATACGCCAAACATAAAGCTATTGCTGGGCCACCATCTAGCATCCAATAGTTAAGCAATTTATTTCACATAATATTGCAACCATTGCAAATTGCTCCTTGGTTTCATCAGAAATTACGTGAACTTTCTAAATCATGGACCAGAAGGAGCAGATAAAGGGACGATCCTAGTTACCTTTCACGTAACCAATCTCCTCACAAATATCTCACATGGGTTAGATTTACAAGCACTAGAATTCTGAAAAGACAAACACTGACATAAAATTCAGAAGAGGTTTCCGAAGGAGTTGATGAGGGAAAGACCGCGGTTGATACTGAAATACTACTACTTCTTTGATAATTAGTATTACCTACATATACAAGGCACCGCAATGGTGACGAAAATCGTCCCGACGTTTGCATCAATAATAATGGGATTTCTGAGAGAAGAATTTACACCTTGTCAGGGTTTACCTTTGATCAACATTTCCAGACCTATTTAATAGGGAACTGAAAACGATTGTTGGATGACCGCCACATTTTGAATAGTTAATAACTTTTAGAAATGTATTCATTGTGTGTATGTGTGTGCGCGCGCGCGTGTGTGTGTGTGTGTGTGTGTGTGTGTGTGCGTGTGCATACATACATACATATATATA
>NC_068996.1:13002856-13003560 GCF_001194135.2 Octopus bimaculoides | reverse complement strand
CACAAATTATGTGGTTTGAGATACATAAAGAAAAAAAAAGAGGCTGTATTTTTATGGTCGGGTTATATTTGTTCATAGGTCGGGTAGTAGTAGTAGCAGTAGTAGTAGTAGTAGTAGTAGTAGTAGTAGTAGTAGTAGTAGTAGCAGCAGCAGCAGCGGCAGCAGCAGTAGTAGTAGTAGTAGTAGTATGGAGGTCATGTGCTGTAACAACGCGTCGCTGCATCCACCATTTGTAGGTGATTCCCTACTTCTGGCGGCTGACGCCTTTACATCACTCCGGCGGCAATTGTCCAGACCATGGATCTGTTTTGGGTAGTCGGATAGTCATTGCTGATGAAGAAATTTTTTCTGAGGTCGAAGTGTAAATCCTACCTCAACCTCTTTTAGTCGATCTTTTATGACACGCAGAGGAAACGTTGGGTCTGTTCTTTGACTTGCCGCTCTTCCACAACGCAATCGGTTAGGGTTAGGGTTAGGGTTAATTAACTTTTCTTTTATTATTTTATTCTTTTATTTGTTTCAGTCATTTTACTGCGGCCATGCTGGAGCACCGCCTTTAGTCGAACAAATCGAGACCAGGACTTATTCTTTGTAAGCCTAGTACTTATTCTATCGGTCTCTTTTGCCGAACCGCTAAGTTACGGGGACACACCAACATCGTCAACACACCATCATCGGTTGACAAGCGATAGTGGGGGACAAAC
>NC_068996.1:13000986-13002340 GCF_001194135.2 Octopus bimaculoides | reverse complement strand
ATATATATATATATATACGACGGGCTTCTTTCAGTTTCCGTCTACCAAATCCACTCACAAGGCTTTGGTCGGCCCAAGACTATAGTAGGAGACACTTGCCCAAGGTGCCACGCAGTGGGACTGAACCTGGAACCATGTGGTTGGTAAACAAGCTACTTACCACACAGCCACTCCTGCACCTGGTTAAATAACTACCACTGCAACAACCATTCGATCCTCAACTACTGTTGCTGCACTCTTCACTACTACTACTGGTGCTGCTGCGGCTGATGCTTCTGTTGCTACTCCTGCAACTACTACTACTCACTGAGTGGCACTCCGTCAGTTACAACGACGAGGGTTCCAGGTGATCCGCTCAACGGAACAGCCTGCTCGTGAAATTCATGTGCAAGTGGCTGAGCACTCCACAGATATGCGTACACTTAACGTCGATTTCAGGGAGATTCAGTGTGACAAACAATGTGACAAGGCTGTCCCTTTGAATTACAGGTACAACTCATTTTTGCCAGCTGAGTGGACTGGAGCAACGTGAAGATAAAATGTCTTGCTGGAGGATACAACGCGCTGCCAGGAATCGAACTCACGACCTAATGATCGCGAGCCGAATACCCTAACCACTAAGCCACGCGCCTTCACTACTGCTACTACTATAAAACTTCTACAACTAAAATGACTGCTGCTGTTACTGTTATTTTTACTAACATACTTTTAGAGGGAGGAGCTAGTGGATACCAATAACTCCAGTATTTCATTAGTACTTTATTTTATTGAAACCGAAAAAGTGAAAGGCAAAGCTGATTCTGGAAGGATTTGAACTTAAAAGAGTGAAGCGAATACCGCAAAGAATTCTTTACCGACGATCTAAGCTTTCTACTAATAACGATATTTTCCCACCACCACCACCAATAAATTATCAATCCATAAAATATGATGAATGAAATGTTATGATTTTGTCAAAATATCGAAGTGATGACAGCGAAATTTCAAGATCGATCTATTATTAGATTTCATTTTCAAAGAATTATTCCCTCAATTCCTTTGATATACTTGTCATGTTATTTTCTTCTTTTTTTTTTCTTTTTTTTTTTTTTACCTTTTTGCTGAGTTTTCATGTTTTGGATTGGCACCATGCAAGACAAAAATAGCAGAAAATGGTAGAAAGAGTAAAATGTCGGGTAAATTTATCTTCGGATATTTGTTAACTTTGTTGTAACTTTTGATTATTATAATTGTTGTTGTTGATGTTGTAGCTGCTGCTGCTGCTGCTATTGTTGTTTTGATGATCATGGTCGTGATGATAGTGGTGGTGGTGGTGGTGGTGGTGGTAGTGGTGGTGGTGGTGGTGGGCGACGAG
>NC_068996.1:12999288-13000745 GCF_001194135.2 Octopus bimaculoides | reverse complement strand
GGTGGTGGTTGTGGTAGTGGTGGTGGTGGTGGTGGTGGTGGTAGTGGTGGTGGTGGTGGTGGGCGACGAGGACGATGACGACGATGGTCATAATGGCAATGATCATGATGATAATAACGACGACGACTAACATGATGATGACAATGATGATGTTTAGTTCCAAGACTTATCTAGTCAAGTAGACCATTGATTAAAGGCATTCCATAGGTGACCATCCTGTCATTTTTCTTTTACGTGTAGTGAACTTAGGGCTACACGAATCAAACAGATCCTTAGACAAGGATAGGTGTGATTTGATAGATATCTGACTGTTTTTTCTAGCAAGGCGGGTAACATGTATAAACTCTTTGTATTTTTATGCGATAAATTAAAAATGCTGCCGGTTGTTAAATTGGCTTTTCATCTCTCTTGTAACCATAAAATAAGTTTCAATAATGTACCGGAATCGATTCAGTCGACCATATTTCTTCCTTACAAATGTATTTGTCTTTTGCCAATATAAAGAATCAATACCATGAAGGCAATGTGATGTATCTGGCTTAATTCGGAAAAATGTAACAAATGAAAATGAAATGGAAAAGAAATTTATTCTGCGACCAGTTTGTTAAAAATTTCCTGAACATATGATAGCGGAACGAAGTATTTCTCTCAAAATAGTTTCTAATACTGAAAATATACCTCCTAAGCTCTTCTCCGCTAACCCCCATTGCTTTAATAGCGAACAAATTAACAAATATATCAGAAATTACAACTAATTCGCCATTTCAGTGAAAGAACATTGTAATATATATATATATATATATTTCATTTAAAATGCAGAGATGCCTATAATAGGACATCTACTCGCTAGAAATAGCAGCAAAAGACTATATACCACAAAAATTAGGGATAATTTCGAAAGGAAATGAAAAATAAAAACTTTTACCAATCTATATTCTGTACCATGGTTTCAAGTCAATTTTAGTAAGATAAAGATTATATATCTTACAATTCGGACTATCGTCAGCAGAAATGACCAGACAACATATGAAGCACGAATCTTTATCTTACTAAAATTGACTTGAAACCATGGTACAGAATATAGATTGGTAAAAGTTTTTATTTTTCATTTCCTTTCGAAATTATCCCTAATTTTTGTGGTATATAGTCTTTTGCTGCTATTTCTAGCGAGTAGATGTCCTATTATAGGCATCTCTGCATTTTAAATGAATAATACATAGTCTATTGACTGTTTTTTTACTCTCGCTAGACCACTGGTGGTAAATAAAATTTCTAAAATATTTTTGCTACCCTATAATTTATTAATAATGATGAAACTCTTTTTGGATGATTTTCTGAAGGAATTTCGGCATTTTTGTATTTACTGCCGATTAGGTAAACCGCAAATACGCGGTATATTTTGAAAAATTAGACATAGGAACACGAACCATGCTGCTTATTTGACTCGTGCTTCATAT
>NC_068996.1:12995290-12996298 GCF_001194135.2 Octopus bimaculoides | reverse complement strand
TATATATATTCATTAACGCGTATGCTTATACAAATATAAACGCACGAACGTTAGCCTCGCAGTTTACGTTTGTTAAATTCCGTTCAAAAGACAGTAGTGAACAGAAGCCTTTAACAGAGGGCACTTGTTTAAATTGTCACGCGCTGCGATAGAATTCATAACCATGCGCTTTCAAAATAAACACTTTAACCAACCCTACACCACCAGGCCACTATACACTTATTTACAGCGATTGTTTTCCTGTTGAGCACTTAACCATCGGGTCATCTTAATCTCTGGGTAGCTTCTGTTAACCATATTTGTCACTTGTTAAGAACATAATTCTCTGTGTGTGCTATGCATGGAGGTTATATAGTTGTTAGTCTTAGAAATTATATTGTTTTTGCTGCAGTTATTGATAGAATGTGGCAACAATGTTTACACAAAGGTTTACGGCTAATGCTGGTTGACAAGCAGTAAGTATTTATTGTCGTGGTTACTTGTCATACTAAAATATCTTCTGACTACTAAATATGTGAACGTCTACAAGGTAGAATATATATATATATATATATGTGTGTGTGTGTGTGTGTATATATATATATATATATATATATATATATATATATATATATATACATACATATATACATTCACATACATACACGTGCACGTGCATGCATATGTGTGTGTTATATAAAGACACATACGTTAGAGTAGAAGTTAATTTGGGGGGACACACAAAGACACGTACATGCGCATACACACACACATGTGTACATATAAACATTGGCGCATATATACATTTATATATCAGCGATCAAAAGACTCACATACACATGTGTATACACATGACTTACATACAAATGTGTAGTACATACACATTTTCATAAACGCTTACACACACAAACACATATGTATATATATATATATGTGTGTGTGTGTGTGTGTGTGTGTGTGTGTGTGTGTGTATGCATGTATGGATATATATATATATATATATACATGTATGTGTATATATATATATAC
>NC_068996.1:12989942-12994850 GCF_001194135.2 Octopus bimaculoides | reverse complement strand
TTACGTGAAATCCTGCATGATCTCTCGTGTACTTTGTGTAGCAAAATGTGTGGGTCGGTCAGTGAACTTACGGGGAATTGTAGGTCCCAACAACATCAAGGACGGTCAGCCAGTTGTTGGAAGGCTGATTAGAGATTAGTGTGGAATAATTTGTTTCTTGCAGGACTTAGGAGCCATGAGGCGTCATCAGTCATGGAGAAACCAACTTCAAAAGAATGGGGCCTTACTCGGTCAAGAAACGATTTCCACCACGTTTTTATTTTCTACATATTTGTACGCGCGCGCGTGAGAGTGTGTGTGTACGCGTGAGCGTGTGTGTCTGCGTGTGTGTGTGTGTGTGCGCGCGCGTGCGTGCGTGTCTTCTATTTTTTATTATTTGAATTGTTCGTCTTAAGAAGCAGCTGGTTTTTAACAAAGATACAGAGATCTATCGTCGGAATGCAGATAACAGAAAGAATTTCATTTTGTTCTTGTGAAAAGTCTTGCATATTTTTGCTGCTCTACTAATAGATTGTACTTGAAATGTGTGACTTAGCTAGTTGATTTCTTTTTCTGGAATGTCTAGCTTTTCTATATTGTCACTTTGGCATTAACTAAGAAAACCAAGTGCATCAATTATTATTGGTATAGATGTGAATTTATAATCTGAAGATAGAAGTTGGAGTTTTCGTACCAGCTGTCCATAGTTATCCCCTTCCTCTTTGATTTTTGAAAGTGACATTCACATCAGGTGGGCAACTGACCTCCACGACGGTACATATATTTCTTTTTCTGTCCCAAACAACAATATACGATCTATGTATGCATATATGTATGAGATCTGAAGGTATTTTAGCACATATATGTGTGGATAGTGTAAATACTTTATGATAAATAAGTGAGACAGAAGAAAGTACTGAATGCTGGAAGTATTTCTATATAACCCTTTCTACAATAGGCACAAGGCCTGAAATTTCGGGGGAGGGGACTAGTCGATTACATGGATCCCAGTGTTTCACCGGTATCTAATCTATCGACCCCGAAAGAATATAAGGCAAAGTCGACCCCGGTGGAATTTGAACTCAGAACATGAAGACCGAAGAAATATCGCTAAGCATTTCGTGTTAACGATTCTGCCAGCTTGCTGCCTTTATATAATAATAATCCTTTATACTATAGGCACAAGGCCTGAAATTAGGTGGTGGTGGGGGGGGGGGACTAGTCGATTACACGGATCCCAGTGTTTCACTGGTACTTAACTTATCGACCCCGAAAGGATAAAAGGCAAAATCGACCTCAGCGGAATTTGAAATCAGAACGTAGCAACGGGCGAAATACCGCTAAACATTTCGTCCAGCGTGCTAACGATTCTGCCAGCTCCTCACCATATCAATAATAATAATCCTTTTTAATATAGGCCAGTTTTGTTACATTCTGTCCCACGTTGAATCTCACTGTGAACTATGTTAAGGGTACGCTTGCCTGCAGAGTACCCGGCCACTTGCACATTAATTTCACAAATAGATGTTCCGTTGATCGGATCAACTGGAAACTCGTTGTCGAAACCGACAGAATATCAGTATTTGAAGCTCAGAGTATATAAATCATTGCTCCGATTTTATATTTTCTGACCTTCAGGCAAATATGGAAAATATATTTTTAAAAATGGTACTTAACCAAAAAGTAGAAATGTTTTAATATGATAGCAAGCAGTAGTTAGATATGGTTGAATATAAGAAGCTTACTGGTTAACAAAGAAAACGGTTTTCAAATATTAAGTAACTGAAGGAGGGATTTGAAGCTGGAGCTGAAACAGAATATATAAGTACATGGAAAATATATATGTGGGTATGTGTATGTATTTGTATGCATGTATATGTGTTAATATATATATGTATGTGTTAATATAGTATGCATGTATGTATTTTGTTTGTATGTATGTATGTATGTATGTATGTATGTATGTATGTATGTATGTACGTATGTATGCATACATATATGTATGTGTGTGTGTATGTGTGTATAGAAACCTATGTAAAGGGAAAGAAAATATATATTATTGCGAACGTGTAAAAAAGACTAGAGGTACAAGGAAAATATTCAAGAATATAAAAATGGAAACTTTCCAAATAACGAGACGAGAATTAGAGCGTAAAAATCTAATTATTCTGAAAAATCCTGGGCATTAACTGCTAGAAAGTATACAGTTACAAAGCAAATATTCAGAAGAGTGTACATAATACCTAGCATACGGATTTTTCATTTAAACATGACAAACTTCTCTGTTAAGCAAAATTTTACAACGCAATTTCTTGAGAAGGAAGCTGTGCTTATATGGAAATGTAAGTCCTAAAATATATCTTTTTAAATTTTAACGCAACGGAACTTTTATTTATTTGTTTTTCAAAAAACAAACATACTTGTACAATCTGGTGGTGAAACTTATTTCCGGGTGATTGAATAAATGAATAAGCAAACAAAAACGATACTTGAATTTCTTTCCATTGAAAAGATTTGGGCACATTGCTATTGTACCTTGTCACAATATACTAAAGATTTCAAAAGGCAATTACCGTTGAGACGACAATTGTTTGGAACAATACAGTCACATGTAAAAGTGACAATATTATCGACGGTAGAAATCGATTTTGAATTGAAGTAGCTAGCAAGACTTCTACTGTAAGAATAGTTTACCTTAAAAGAATTTGTATTAAAGATCTTAGTGTTTACGATTGGCAGAAAATGAAAACAAGTTAAATTAACAAATCTTTGACAATATTTCTTTTTACTTTCAATTAAAACTTGAATAATACCGATTTAGTTCTAATATACATAATGAGTGTGCGTGTGTGTATGTTTCACTTTCTCATATTCATATTTATATCTTCTTACCTTTATAATAATAGTCAAACAATAAAGTCCTTTTATTCGATTTTATCCAATCAACGCTTGCCATCGTAATCAGCTATCTCCCATCTATGCGTATTAGGGACATTTTTAAAACCAAAAGAAATATTTTCTGAGATTTTCGGATCCGATCAAATAACAGTTACCAAATATGGAACAAAAAAAATAGATTCTAATTGCGAAAAAGAACAGCTGATTAATTATAGAGTTGGACAAAAATTTAATAAAATTATCACCATCCTGGCGTAGGAGTGGCTGTGTGGTAAGTAGCTTGCTTACCAACCACACGCTTCCGGGTTCAGTCCCACTGCGTGGCATCTTGGGCAAGTGTCTTCTACTATAGCCTTGGGCCGACCAAAGCCTTGTGAGTGGATTTGGTAGACGGAAACTGAAAGAATCCCGTCGTATATATGTATATATATATATATATATATATGTATGCGTGTATGTGTTTGTGTGTCTGTGTTTGTCCCCACAACATCGCTTAACAACCGATGCTGGTGTGTTTACGTAACTTAGCGGTTCGGCAAAAGAGACCGATAGAATAAGTACTAGGCTTACAAAGAATAAGTCCTGGGATTGATTTGCTCGACTAAAGGCGGTGCTCCAGCATGGCCACAGTCAAAAGACTGAAACAAGTAAAAGAGTAAAAGAGTATCCTTGTTCAGTCCACTGTTGGATTAATATCTCAGTATGTTCTCTCTGCTAACCATGGGCTACTGTTTTCCTCATCCATATTTAGGTGCTGAAGAATTTAACAAAGTTTTCATTCCAACTTCTGAATTGTCTCCCCTTCTTTTTTCTGGACGTGGAGTTCATTCTATCAATTAGGTATTCCATCTATTTTCCTTTCTTCTAAACACGTCCTACGAAAGATCATATCACAAGTAATATCCGTTAAATCTGTTGCCATTCTTATCTTTCTCCACTTATCCATTTTGTTAATCTTCAGCATTCTGTTTTCCGTAGCTCAAAATTAATATTAAGGAAGCGAAGATAACCTCCAACCATCTAACCACAGCTGGAAATGTAATAATGCATGATGAAATAGTTGAATGTATAAACCAATACGCCTATTTTGGACAAATAATCTGCTCAAAGGAAAAAAGTCAGGCCAAACAAATTGCACGATGAATATAATTGTGATGGATAGACTTTTGTAAAAATTGAATCACATCATGAGTAGTAATTTGCCCATGTGTCTAAAAATAAAGGTCTTCGACCTGTGTGTGCTATCTACTATAACGTACCCATCAGGAACAAGAGCAAGGAAAATAATTAAATCATAATTTGATAAAAAATGTAACAGTTCACTCTGTTAGCAATATCATGTGACAGATTTCACTATAATCTTATACAACCTGTTACAGGGACAAATCTTCGGGGAATAAACCACCGCAGCTACCAGACTGGCCAGATGAGTAGGGTTAGAGAAGAACAAATATTTTCAAAGAAGGGACATTATTTTAGTCCTTTAACCAGCATTATACCAATTATCGAACCTCCATTTCCTTCAATTTTAACTTAAATTATAATTTATGTATATATTTTGTGTAAAACGACTATATGATCAAATAATGGAAATATCTTGCCAATATTATTATCCAATCAGAGCTTGTCTAGACTCTTTCTGTCCCCTTTTAAAATCTGTTTTATGTTTTATTCTTATTTGTTGTCCTAAGATCAGAAACGAGAAGCATACAATAGCGATTTATGTGTAGTATATTGCCACTTAAGTGTGGCTGACCCCTAGGGGTGGATGTTACTGTTGCTTTTAGCCCCAGGAGGACATCTCCTCCAGCTGGCTTATCGACACACGACTGTGTCCTGTTTGCCAAGGGAAGTTATCCCTCTCACCTCGATCAGCAGCACGAACGTATCCGGATTTCAGGGTTATTTCCCTTCGTCGGCGTTCGACAGCTGATGACCTTGGTGAGAGAGACAAAAACCTGGCAAACCTTATATCTTCTTTTCCAGTGAAATTCTTCACTGATATTGAAAAGGTGAAAACAAGCAATGTTA
>NC_068996.1:12986448-12988329 GCF_001194135.2 Octopus bimaculoides | reverse complement strand
TATATATATATATGCATATATGTATATATGTACATATATGTATATATATATATATATATATATATGCATATATATATATATGTATATATATACATATATATATACAAATATATATATACATATATATATATATATATATACAAATATATATATATGCATATAAACGTATGTATGCATATATACTTATCTACGTATATATGTATGTATATATATATTAATATGCATACATACATGGGCATATGTATATAGGTATACATGTATATGCATATATATATGTATGTGTGTGTGTATGCATACATTTTATATTTATATACACATACATATTTTATACATATATGTGTGTGTACATACTTATATATAGGATAGACAGAATGGGGAAAAGATACAAATACAGGAAAAAAAGCTAATAAATAGATACATACATACATATATGTATGTATGTATGTATGTATGTACCTATGTATGTATGTATGTATGTATGAATGAATGTATGTATATGTATGTATGAATGTATGTATGTGTATGTATGTATGTTTAGAGAGAGACTTAAAGAGAGAAAAAGTGATAGAGAGAATAATTAGAAAGACTGAGATGAAAGTAAATACTAAGAAGTCAATTTTGAATGAATCAAAGCAATAGATAAATTAGTTTAATCTAAAGTGATAACAAATCATAAAGGTGATGACACATCACATTCATTCCAAGGACAGTGAGAAAACTATTTAACATTTTCTTTGAATATCGATAATGCGACATTCCAAGGTGTTTCTCATTTGAAAGGTCCTCTACAATGCTTCGCAAAAGACCCCAGGTCAGATTCTACGGCTCATCTTCACACATCTTTAAAGGTTAAATAATACAATTATGATATTTTTTTTCCTTCAATATAGTTAATAAAGTGGTTATTGTTTCTAAAACAGTTCAGTATTTTATTAATTTCTTGTGAAATAACAAACATTAATGAATTATAGAAAGAATGGAAAGATATACAAAAGATAGAATGGAATAAAAATGTTTCGGCGGGGGAATTGCAAAATTTACACAAAGCAGCTCAACAACAAAATGGAAGTCAAAACACAAAACTCTACTAAAATTTAAATCTAAACAAAGATTTTTATTAAAGAAATAGCAACGGATTTAAGTGTAATGGCATATGGCAATATTTGTGCGTTGATATGGTGTGTAATGTATGGTAGTGTTGGTGTGGTGTACGGTAGTGTTATTATGTGGTGTATGGTAGTGTTGGTGTAGTGTATGGTAATGTTGGCATGGTGTTAGGTAGTGTTGATGTGGTGTATGGTAGAGTTGGTGTATGGTAGTGTTGATTTGGTGTATGGTAGTGTTGATGTGGTGTTAGTTAGTGTTGTTGTGGTGTATGGTATTCTTGATGTTGTGTATGGTAGTGTTGGTTTGGAGTATCGTAAAGTAGTAGTGTTGGTTTCGTGTATGGTAGAGTGGTAATGTTGGCTTGGTGTGTGGTAGAGTGGTAGTGTTGATGTTGTGTATGGTTGAGTTGATGTGGTGTATGGTAGAGTTGGTGTATATTAGTGTTGATGTGGTGTATGGTATTGATGGTGTGGTGTATGGTAGTGTTGGTTTGGTGTATGAGAGTGTTGGTGTGAAGTATGGTATTGTTGTTGTGGTGTATGGTAGTGTTCGTTCGGTGTATGGTAGTGTTCGTTTGGTGTATGGTAGTGTTGGTGTGGTGTATGGTTGTGTTGGTGCGGTGTATGGTAGTGTTGGTGTTGTGTATGGTAGTGTTGGTGTGGAATATGGTAGTGTTGGCTTGGTGTATGGTAGTGTTGGTGTGGTGTATGGTAGTGTTGGTGTGGTGTATGGTAGTGTTGGTGTGGTGTATGGTAGATTTGGTGTATGGTATTG
>NC_068996.1:12981952-12986121 GCF_001194135.2 Octopus bimaculoides | reverse complement strand
ATGTATGGTAGCGTTGGTGTGGTGTATGAGAGTGTTGGTGTGGTGTATGGTAGTGTTGTTGTGGTATATGGTAGTGTTCGTCTTGTATATGTTAGTGTTGGTCTGGTGTATGCTTGTGTTGGTGTGGTGAATGGTAGTGTTGGTGTTGTGTATGAGAGTGTTGGTGTTGTGTATGGTAGTGTTGGTATGACGCATGTTATGTTTATGTGTTGTATGGTATTGTCGGTGTAGCGTATGGTAGTGTTGGTGTGGTGTATGGTAGTGTTGGTCTGGTGTATGGTAATGTTGGTCTGGTGTATGGTAATGTTGGTATGGTGTATGGTAGTGCTTGTGAAGAAAGCTTAAGTTGGACACAATTTTTAATCTCTTTCTTTAGTTCCTTGCTTTCTACTCCTGACCAAATCATTTAATCTAGACATTAATTTTGATTTCGGCAATTGTTTTATATTTATCAAAAATGTTTACAAATAAATTTGGCGTTGTACTGATTGCTCTGATACCGCAAAACTACTGCTAGTGGACAATGTCTCAGCAGTAATGGAAAATTTTTGGCAACATTTTTTCATACCCATTCATGATGATAACTCATCTTTTATCACCTTTCTATTCACTTGGCAAATTGTCGACAAATTTGCTTTACCTAACGCAACTGCTGCACAACAAAGGGGTCACGACGTCCACAGTTTATTTCAAGCTAAGTTAGTTTGATCCTTGACGAAAACCTTGTTGTTCACTCGGATTTCGTCTTACTACACATGAAACAGACTTCAGCTAAAATAGGATTCTCTCTTATTCTCAATAATCCTGTTGAGCTAATTATATCAGCTTCGTAATATAATGATACAAGACTGAAGATAAAGAGATGCATATCATATGCTATTGGGGTAACTATTCTCACCGAGTTCGTAAGAGATTATGCTCAGTACAATTATTCTCAGTGCAGTAATATTCATAAGAAAACATGCGTACTCTTTCGTTCTACACAAGAGACAGCTGTTTCCAAATCATTTATAATTGGTAATGACAATAAATACCACCGACAAACACTGAGAATTTGCGGACTGCCTCTACTGAAATCATGTTTTGCTTGTGGCCAGTTTTACACGAAATGCTCAAGACTACTATATCTATGTCTGGCTAGGCTTGGATTCATGCTTTTACTTGATGGGGTGGGATCATTCCAAGTTAATGGTCCCAGAGGCGTCGTCATGCGTAGACCCAACCAAGTCCACAGGTGTTTTCCATTGCTGGTGATCCAGTACCAGTTCCTTTGCATCCCTCTATATTTATGTACTGGTTAGTAAAACCTAAAACATTATTTCATTATGTATTGCATAAATAAACATATTTTACGATCTATAATAATTTCATTGCATTCACGATATTTGAATGTGTGGCATTGTTTTGATAATGGCCTTCACACATTATAAGAATGATATTCTGGAGTAACTTACTTCTCGGTACTCCGTTTTCTACGCATTTTTAAATTTCATTTCAGTATTAAAGAATTCCAAGAATAAAAGATGATATATTATTAATAGTAATAATTGTCTTTTGTTTCTCCGAATAAACTAACACTGTTTTTGCATTTCTTAAAACAATGTTTATATTTAATATGTATGAATTAGAAATATAACATAAACACAATCAAATAAGGAAATACATCTTTTATATTCACTACGTATATGTAGTAGATAACACTGCATAATGGTTTGTTACAAACATGCCGTAGAACAAATTCCTTTCTTTCATGAAAGACAAGTTTTCGAGTGTAATCTAATAGAGTTCGATTAAACAGAATATGCCTTCATTAAGAATATTCTGGCATATTTAGAGCTACTTATCATTCTTAGCAGCGCTGAATGTTCTACTGATATGTAGGTATGTGCGTGTGTATTTGTGTGTGATATATGTGTGTCTGTGTGTGCCTGTGTGACAGTGTGTCTTATGCGTGTGTGTGTGTGTGTGTGTGTGCCTTTGTGTGTGTGTGTAAATTTGAAAGAACCGAAAGATCAGTGATATTTCAATATTTTCATTCCTACAGCGGTTTCTAAAATTCTTACATCACACCACACTATGCAATGCGTAACGAACCTTCTAGTCAGGGAATCCATTTCAAATATGAACAATTTAAATCAATTTTGCTTTTATGGTGGGTGAAAGACACAAAACGTAGAAAATAAGAAAAAAGAAATAACTAGCGACTATTAATATTTGGTCTGGAGGACCGCGTAAGGAAGATAGCTGGAAACTACAAACATTACAGCAGTAAATCACTTTCTGGTACGCGTTTGCTTACAGGTGTGCATATGTCTGGTGTGTGTGTATATATGTATCTGTAGTGTGAGTGTATACGTCTGTATGTGTGTCTACGTATCTGTAGTGAGTGTATGTGTGTGTACGTATGTGTGGTGTGTGTATGTGTGTATGTGTGTGTGTGTTTGTAAGGGTGTTTGTAAGGGTGCTGTACACATGTCCTTTCTCACTGTAAATGTTCTCTATTAATTTTTTTTCACTGAAACATTTTTAATTGTATTTGTTCGTACATTATTTACATTTGACGGATATTTGTTCATCTTGCTTGTTGTTAACACAACGTTTCAGCTGATATACCCTCCAGCCTTCATCAGGTGTCTTGGGGAAATTTCGAACCTGGGTTCTCATTCCTAAGGTATTTTTCGATGTTATTATTATTGGGCATATGGCGTAGTG
Organism: Octopus bimaculoides; assembly: GCF_001194135.2. Classification (NCBI taxonomy): domain Eukaryota; kingdom Metazoa; phylum Mollusca; class Cephalopoda; order Octopoda; family Octopodidae; genus Octopus; species Octopus bimaculoides. Next base: position 12,983,409 of record NC_068996.1, on the reverse strand, counting down.
GTTAAGAACCCGGGCTACTAACCCCGAGATTCCGAGTTCGATTTCAGGCAGTGACCTGAATAATAATAATAATAATAATAATAATAATAATAATAATAATAATAATAATAATAATAATAACAACAACAACAACAACAACAACAACAAAAACAACAACGAAAAGTAGCTTAGGAATGAGAACCCAGGTTCGAAATTTCCCCAAGACACCTGATGAAGGCTGGAGCGTATATCAACTGAAACGTTGTTAACAACAAACAAGATGATGACAAATATCCGTCAAATGTAAATAATGTAAATAATGAACATAATTCCTCATCTCTTAAATATAGAACTATGTATTTGTTAGAGTATTCATTACATCTTTGCTTATACCTATATATGCTTTACTGTATATACTTCTTTTTGTGTGTTTATATTTACAACAGCAACAGCGAGTTGATTTTCATATTAAATAAACGTTTGACAAAATGATTTCTACATCATATTCATGTAAAGTAATATAATAATTGCAAGTACTTATGTAATTAATGAGATTACATATGTTATTATCTTCTTATATGGATTTTTATTCTTTTATTGTTTTACTAGTTTCAGTCATTTCAGTGTGGCCATGATGGAGCACCGCCTTGAAGGGTTTTAGTCGAAGAAATCGACCCCAGGGGTTATTCTTTCTAGATATACAAACACAGACACATAAATGTATATATATATATATATATATATATATATATATATATATATATATATATATATATATACGACGGGCTTCTTTCAGTTTCCGTCTACCAAATCCACTCACAAGGCTTTGGTCGGCCCGATGTTGGAGTAAAAGACACCTACCTAAGGTGCCACGCAGTGGGACTGAACCCAGAACCATGTAGTTGGGAAGCAAGCTTCTTACCACACAGCCACGCATGCGCCTATACACGGGTACGCCTGTGGAAACAGTTGTAGGAAACAGCAACAGAAATTTCTGAAATGTCAGTGAGATCATTCATTTTCTGTTCCTCCAAATATTCTGCTCTGAACATCCATTTCAGAAAATTGTAGACTTTATGTGATATCATACATGCTATTGCTATCGCATTGAAGAAATAATATATTTATTACAAGTTAAAGAACTGACATCTTGCATTTAGTAGATTTTTTTTTTCAGTGAATACGCAGTATTTCAAGATATAAATATATACACCTATATATATATATATATACCTATATATGTACATGTATATATATACACACACACATATATGTGTGCGAGTGCGCGCGTGTGTGTGAGTTGCTATGCGTGTGTGTGTCTGTGAGAGCGTGAATGAGCATATATATATATAAATATATATATAAATATATATATAAATATATATATATACAAATATATGTGTGTATATATATGTATGTGTATGTATGTGTGTATATGTGTGTGTGTTTGTGTGTGTGTGTGTGTGTGTGTGTGTGTG
>NC_068996.1:12980069-12981548 GCF_001194135.2 Octopus bimaculoides | reverse complement strand
TATTTTTCAGCTATACACGTTTTAAGCATATGACATTTCAATTTTGAAAAATATTGCACACGAATTCAAATGATGCACTTCTCAGGATTTATAGTCAGTTCTAACGTTGTGCCGCGACAGTTCTACTATGAAACATACGTATAAAAATGCGGCGAGCTGGCAGAAACGTTAGCACGCCAGGCGAAATGCTTAACGGCATCTCGCTTGTCTTTAGGTTCTGAGATCAAATTCCGCCGAGGTAAACTTCGCCTTTCATCCTTTCGGGGTCGATAAATTAAGTACCTGTTACGTACTGAGGTCGATCTAATCGACTGGCCCCCTCCCGAAAAATTTCGGGCTTTGTGCCTAGAGGAGAAAAGAATATACTTATAAAAGTAGTATCCCTTATGGCAGAAAGGATTAACAAAGCAATTCTGTATTAAATGCGCGCCTAGAACTTTAAAGTTGACATAAATACACCTCGCCCCGTAATGATTTCCGCCTAAAATGATGTCATCTATTCAAACGCGCACGCGTACACACATACATACGCATATATATATATATATATATATATATATATACACTCAGATACACACATATACATATATATATTTGCATGTGTACATATATATATAACAAATTTTTATGCATACATGAGTGTATACACGCACAAATAAATTATATATATACATGAATGTATGTATGTGTGTGTGTGTATTCTATTATTTTTTTTATTGTTTCAGTCAGTTGACTGCGGCCATGCTGGAGCACCGCTTTAAAGGGTGTTAGTCGAACAAATCGACTGCAGGACTTATTCTTTATAAGCCTAGTACTTATTCTACCGGTCCCTTTTGCTGAATCGCTAAGTTACGAGCACCTAAACATACCAGCATCGGTTGTCAAGCGATGGCGGGGAGACAAACACAGACACACACACGAATATATACATATATATTGTTGTATTTGGGGATGGTCATGTTGTCAGTTTAGCCAATAAAAACACACGCACTATATATTTGGTGTTCACTTGCTTCAACTTTATTTTATATTAATTATATTTCGGCCAGAATTCTTTCGTCACACTTGTGTGACCTCATCAGTGGTTCTTTGCTTTCTTTTTTTTTGTCTGTCTCTCCTTATTAATGATCTGTCATTTTGACGAAACCAAAGGACCACTGATGAGGTCATAGAAGTGCAACGAAAGAACTCTAGCCGAAATACAATTAATATAAAATAAAGCTGAAGCAAGTGAACACCAAATATATAGTGCGTGTGTTTATATTGGCTAAACTGGCAATATGACTATCCCCAAATACAACAATATCTGTTTCAACACACGAATTCACATCAAGAATCTTGCAAAACGAATATATAATATATATATATATATATACATATATACATATATACATATATACACACACACGCTCACACACACATACATACACACATACATACACACACACACACACACACACAAACACATACATACACACA
>NC_068996.1:12978970-12979932 GCF_001194135.2 Octopus bimaculoides | reverse complement strand
ATATATTATATATGTAGGCAGGTAGGTAGGTAGGTAGGTAGGTAGGTAGGTAGGTAGGTAGGTAGGTAGGTAGGTAGTCACCCTTGTTGATCTATTTATGAACACATATTGTCTCTTTCAGTTACCGCCAGATAAGATTTCGCAGTGTGTGTGTATATGTATGCGTGTATGTATGTGCGTGTGTCTGTGTGTGTGTCCGTCATCGACAGAAGAAGGACAACTATTGTAAAGTTATCAGCACTTTAAAATTTCCTGTTTATTTCTTGTTAGCTCATATACAACTCACACCAATCCTTCTCATTCTTTCTATATATTCCAACACAAATGTATATACATATATGCATTTACTCGATTACTCCTATATAAATATACACAACCATGTATGTATGTGTATATATAGACATGTGCAGACATACATATAGTCATATGTGTGTGCGCGTGTCTGTATGTGAGTGTGTGTACAGCGCACTTTACCAGCAGAGAGTCATATACTGGCATTTATATATACAAAATGTACATACATATCCAAAAACATCCAAAAGTTCAATGCATTTCACAATTTTGTACTTAAATAGATTTCCAAACGGTTACTAGAAGCAAACAGCTAAGCTGAGTACAGAAAATATATATCTGTTAATGTAAGACATTAAATGATGATAATAAAAGAGAGGACAAATACAGAATATAACATATATATCGGGCTTCAGAACAGTTCCCGCCTGCCAAACTCCTCTACAAGGCTTTTTTGTTGGTTCGAGGTTATAAATGAAATCATTTGCCCAAGGTAACGAGCTTCAACACTGAACGCGAAACTACATAGATGCGAGGCCTGCGCCTTCCACACAGCTCTCTATATGTGTGTGCGTGCGTGTGTGTATGAGGGTGCGTGTGTGTATGAGGGCGCGCGTGTGTATGAGGGCGCGCGTGTGCGATTGCGTGTTGTGTGTGTGTGTGTGTGTGTG
>NC_068996.1:12975177-12978660 GCF_001194135.2 Octopus bimaculoides | reverse complement strand
TGTGTGTGTGTGTGTAAGCGTGTTTGCAGCAAGGGCGCTGTATATACGTGCTGAATTTTATGTATTCGTTCGGAGCTGATGATTCATTCCATCGTATCTTCTAGTTTCTTGTAATGTCTGAGCCTAATTAGCTCCAAATGTTGTTCTAATTTAGGGTTGCTGTACGTCCGTATTTCCAGGGAACATGTCAAATTTTACCTCCGAGAAGAATTTTTTTTAATTCCCCCAGAAGTTCCGAATTTCTGCGTCTATCACTTAAAAACTTATAAATATACGTCCCATGTGGAAGATATCTCTCTCAACATCAAACCAATTGTAGTTTAGTTACTCAACAAATAAAGAATGTTTATCCACTAGTTCTCACTCGATATTTTATCCACTCGTTCTCACTCGATATTTTATCCACTCGTTCTCACTCGTTCTCACTCGATATTAACGTATCTTTAATCGTTTATCTGTTACTTGTTTCATTCATTAGACTGCGGCCATTTTTAGTTGAATGAATCGACCTTAGTACTTATTTTATCGATGTCTTAGGCCGAAGCACTATGCTGCGGGGACATAACCACAGCAACACTGGTTGTCAAGTGGGGGACAAAGACAAACTAACAGACAGACACACACAAACACACACACACACACATACTTACATACATACTCAGCGGGCTTCTTTCAGTTTCCATCTACTAAATCCACTCACAAGGCATTGGTTGGCCCGAAGCTATATTAGAAGACACTTGTCCAAGTTGCCGCACAGTGTGACTGAATCCGGAACCATGCGGTTGGGAGGTAAGTTTCAATGCACACAGCCACCAGTGGGTAGATTGACAGACAGACAGACAGACAGACAGACAGACAGACAGACAGACAGACAGATAGATAGATAGATAGATAGATAGATAGATAGATAGATAGATAGATTAATATATATACATATATGTATATATGTATACATATATGAATACACATATAGACATATAGGCATATATGTATGTTTATGTGTATATATACGTGTGTGTATGTGTGTATCAGAAAGAGAAAAGTGAAAAAAATGAACAAAGCAAGTGGTATCACTTCAGAGTATGTATTTATAATTCAAACATAATTGCAGGGCTGTTAGAGAAAATAGGGAATTAAGAATCTATGCATAAAGTCTCTTTCAGCTAATTTTAGAATAGCTGTGTCTTTGGTGCATTTGGTGCATATCTCATTGATTTCCATACAAAGATCAGCTATACCGTCTTCAGAGAGGAAATATTAAACAATATCTTTGATAAGGGACATTAGTAGTTACTACTTTCATCGTCGAAGTGCGAGCGCTTATTGTACTTACCTAATATGTTAAATCATTAGGAGCAATTTAAATATAACGCCAAAGGCTCAAAGTGTGTAGCCACGGAGAGTCGTGATGACTGTCAGTGGAGGTGTCCTAGATTATGGCGGTTCAAATGTGACAACCCTATTCTAATTATTTTAAACTAGTACATGAATGGGAAGTGATTTGCTGTGAGAGCATATGTTAAAAACTGAAGCAATCGGGAAAGATCCGCGGCAGATTCGCTCGCTCGCTCGTCCGCCGGCAGCCGCCGTTCCGTTCGTCCTCTCGCCATCGGCCGTTCGGTTTCTTCCTCGCCGACTTAATCCCGTCGTTCGGTTTCACGCTACAACCTGAGATTTTGGTATATCTTTAACAGAGACCACTCAGTTGTAAGCATTCGGGCCAGGCTTCTTTCTCCTCTCTGTCCCTCAGTCTGGGAGCTTTTGTAATTGTTTTTCACAAGTACTCCCCTTAGAATTTGATTTCGTAATACTTGAAGTAAGTCGTGTTTCGAAAATAGAATGAAAAAACTTTTTCATAATACAAGTCAAATTTCATTAAGAAGAAGAAGAAGAAGAAGAAGAAGAAGAAGAAGAAGAAGAAGAAGAAGAAGAAGAAGAAGAAGAAGAAGAAGAAGAAGAAGAAGAAGAAGAATGATAATAGATAAGCCGGACATGGTCTTAATTGAGAAAGAAAACAAACAATGCTGGATTATAGATATAGCATGCTCAGCTGACAACAAGGTATGCGATAAGGAAGAAAGAAAAGTCGAGAGATATGACAGGTTAGCTTGAGAGGTTAAGCAGTTGTGGTCGATGAAAAAGGTAACAGTATTACCAATAATTGTTGGAGTCCTGGGAACAGTGAGTAAAAATCTCCAGAAGTACGTGGAACAAATAGGAGATGCAATAGGGGTGGTGCACTTGCAGAAAACAGCACTGCTGTGAACCGCTCGAATACTCAGGAAGGTGCTCGAAAAATAAGAGGTGTTACCTTAGTTCACTGGTAATGAACAGCTGACACCATAGTACATCTCCAGCGTTAGAAGTTGTGCAAAGGCAATAATAATAATAATAATAATAATAATAATAAAATAATAATAATTGTTTCAATTTTGACACCATGCCAGCAATTTCAAGGGAAGGATAAGTCAATGACATGGACGCCAGCTCTTGACTGGTACTATATTTTATCGACCCTGAATGGATGAAAGTTATAGTTGACCTTAGCTCGATTTGAACACAGAATGTAAAGAGTACATTCCAGCTGATTATGTTCTGAGTTCAATTCCTGCCGAAGCCAAAGTTAGCTTTTACACCCATGAGGCATCTATAAAATAAGTTACTGTTGTCAGTCGCATCATTCAAATCCTCACCTCAAAACTGTTGGCTTTGCGCTTTCATCATCCTCCACCATATTAACTCCGTATCGTCGCTTTCATCAACGTAGTCGTTCTCGTCTAGCCCTCCCCTAACACTCACCCTACTGAAGAAAAAAAACAAAATCATTAAATAATAAATAAAATCAAGAAGACTCGAGTGGTTCAGTATCACACCATAAACGGTAACATTTAATGTTTGGTAGCATCATATGACCAGTCTGTAGGAGATAGTAAAATAGAATATCTTCACACAAGAATCTGACATTCCTTCTCTTTTAAACTCAAATATATTTTTCTTTAATTTGCAATATAAAAAAAAAAACTGTTCCAATCTTTTTTCGTTTTTTTTTCTTCCTTTTTTTTTCTTTTTTGTCTTCAGACTATTCTGTTTCTTCCAAACCAATTTCTAACTTCAACAATTTTACTTTGTCATTTTATTATTTATTTGAGCTGTCATTATTATTGTTGTTATTATTATTACTGTTTCTATTTTTTTTTTCGTATATCTATTTTATTTTATTTTATTTTATTTTATTTATTTTCCAGCATTAGAGAGAGGTACTTTTAATCACTATCAGAGGTTTCCCGCCTCTCAGGCGCACGCAGTGCACACATACACACGCGCGCGCGCACACACACACACACAAATGAACGCACACGCAAACATACAGTCACACACACGCACATACGTATATACATAAATCTATACACATATACACATAAAAGCATACACACACTCTTCATCTTCCTTTCTCTCCCCCCTCTCTCCCCCCTCTCTCCCCCT
>NC_068996.1:12974334-12974867 GCF_001194135.2 Octopus bimaculoides | reverse complement strand
TATATATATATATATATATATATATATATATATATATATATGTATATATATACATATATATATATATATATATGCACTTTCACATAAACACAAACATACACTATATGCGTACACATATATATATACTTACATATACGCATAAGTAGATATTCATGATGCATATTTGCATATATGTGTACGTGTGTGCTTGTGTATATTCGTACATGCATGTATATATATATATATGTGTGTGTGTGTGTGTGTGTGTGTATACATGTACGTATACATATTACATACATCGTTTATATGTGTGTGTGTGTGTGTTTGTGTTCAGACACATACAAACACTATATAATTATATATGCATATGTACAAACATATATATGCATATCTAGACACATATACATAATTACACACACGCACACACATACATGCAGGCAGAGAGGCAGACCTTCACACTCTACCCACATATACATACATATACATAAATATATATGTATATATATGTATGTATATATATATGTATATATATGTTTATATATATATATATATAT
>NC_068996.1:12971805-12973418 GCF_001194135.2 Octopus bimaculoides | reverse complement strand
GGTGTCTGTCGGTGGTGGTGGTGCTGGTTGGTGGTAGTGGCTGTCTGTGAGTGGGGGGTGCTGGTTGGTGTTAGTGGCTGTCTGTGAGTGGGGGGTGCTGGTTGGTGGTTGACGACGGTGGAAGATAGTTTGCCGAGGTGGGTTGGTTAGTTGAACGCGTGGTTGGCCTCTTGTGTTAGGTGTGTTTGATGCTAGTGGTGATAAATGATATTTAGTGGGAATGGTCGTGGGTGAGGGTTTGTAACGGGTGTCTGTGAGTGATGGCTAATGATAGGCGGTGTTTTTTGGTTGTTTTTGTTTTGTTTTTTACTGTCTCTTGTTTTGTTTTTATTTGAGAAGTACAAATGGCTTTATTGGAGGGGAGCAAATCAGTCCGTGGTACTCCTAGTGGTCAGTGGTAGGTGGTTGTCTTTTATTTATGCTTCGTGTATCAAGGACTACACTGTGTAATCTGTCCTTTCTTCTTTAAGACAATGTGGTGTGAGATTCGGCTACTGTTTCTAGCAGAGTGATTAACTACGTACACTTAAACGTTACTCGTTTACTTGTTTCAGTCATTTGACTGCGGCTATGCTGGAGCACTACCTTTAGTCGAATAAATTGACCCCAGGACTTATTCTTTGTAAGCCTAGTTTGTATACTATTGGTCTCTTGTTTCCGAACCGCTAAGTGACGGGGACGTAAACACACCAGCATCGGTTGTCAAGCGATAGTGCGCGTACAAACACAGAGACAAAAAACAAATATATATATATATATATGTGTATATATATATATACGACGGGCTTCTTTCAGTTTCCGCCTACCAAATCCACTCACAAGGCTTTGGTCGGCTCGAAGTTATAGTAGAAGACACTTGCCCAAGGTGCCACGCAGTGGGACTGAACCCGGAACCTGGGAAGCAAGCTTCTTATCACACAGCCACTGCTGCTACTGTTTCTAGCAGAGTGATTGACCACGTATATTTAAACGTTCAAGATATTGCCAATGATATTTAAGATCATGTTTTAACCCCAGGCTAGGTATAATCGACTAGGCCAACGATCAAAGTCATTCCATCGTTGTCTATCCTGCCTTGTATTTGTTTTTTTGTTTGTTTGTTTTGTTTTGTTTTTGCTTTTTGTTGGTTTTTGTGTTTTGAGATATTTAGAATTATATTTTCTGATGTGCTGTCCGTTCCTTAATATTAGAAGACTATTTAGAGGCTGACTTGAAAGACAGTTGACTGCTATTTCTAGCAGGTTCAATGATCACATCGAGGTGTCCTGGCTATTGCTGCTGCTACTACTACTACTTCTACTACTACTACTACTACTACTACTACTACTACTACTGCTGCTGCTGCTGCTGCTGCTGATGATGATGATGATGATGATATTGTTGGTTTTTCTGTTGCTCAGCCCCAAGTCATCCCTAATGCAATCGGCACCCCACCACCCGTCGCCTATTTTTCTCTCAATCATTGTTAGCATCGGACAATATTCAAAGTGTACATTACGTCTTTTTTTCTTTTTAAGACAATAAGCTGTTATTTGAAGGAAATTTGTTTGCTATTTCTAGCAGTTCTGGCGACTACATAGAGGTTCTTTTGTTAGTTCCAGGTTTTGCGGGGG
>NC_068996.1:12962811-12971447 GCF_001194135.2 Octopus bimaculoides | reverse complement strand
GAAGAAGAAGAAGAAGAAGAAGAAGAAGAAGAAGAAGAAGAAGATGAGGCGGAGGAGGAGGTGGAAGATGTGGAAGTGGAGGATGATATCGATTTAAATAAAAGCAGTGATGTTTTGATTCGGTATGCTTGTTTGATATGTGTATGTATCTGTATATATGTCTGTATGTGCCTGTATGTGTCTGTATGTGTCTGTATGTGTCTGTTTGTGTCTGTATGTGTCTGTTTGTGTCTGTATGTACCTGTATGTGTCTGTATGTGTCTGTATGTGTCTGTATGTGTCTGTTTGTGTCTGTATGTGTCTGTTTGTGTCTGTATGTGTCTGTACGTGTCTGTATGTGTCTGTTTGTGTCTGTATATGTCTGTATGTGTCTGTTTGTGCGTAATGTTTTGTTGTTGTTGCTGCTGTTGTTGTTATTGTTGCTTTCAATTTTTATTTCGTTCGAATTTTAAAATTCGTTATTGGTGTTGATGTTACATCTCTTGTTTTTCGTTGAGTCTTTTAAAAAATTAGGCTGGTGAAATCTTTAAAAAGTACATATATATATATATATATATATATATATATATATGTATATATAGGTACATGCATATACATATACACACACACACACATATGTATAAAGGTGCATACATATACATATATATTTATATATATCTATATACATACAAATATATACATACATACATGCACATGTATGTTTAATTTATGACTACACCTTTTTTTATATTCCTTGTATTTTTCTTTTGTCTTTTTTGTTTTTTGCTTGTTTGTTTTTTTGTTTGTTTTTTAGTGTTTTGTTTTTGTTAATGGCTTTTTCATGATGAAGGGGCGGTGCACATGACCTTGGCAGACCCTTCCAAACCGATGAGATCAATAAAGCTGCTTTTTTTTTTTATATATTTTTTTTTTTTTTTTTTTTGCATTTTGAACATTTATAAGTTGACGTCTGCAGGAAAAAATACGTCGTCGAGGTGTTAAATTCTCGTAGAGTGAAAAGATCGGGAAGTTATTAAATACAAGGACCTGGAGTGGAGAGTGAATGACTGACATGTGTATCGGATGGTTTTTGATAAAAGTGGAACTCATTGCAACCAACTACATTAACTGAACAACGAAATATGTAGAAGTGGCACAATAAAACATGTCTAAAACAAGAGGATAACACATGTATCAGTGTACGTCGTGCGGTCTGTTAATGAGTGAGTCTTTAAAAATATCTGAATAGAATTTGGTCAAATATGATTTTGAGTGAAACAGTAGCACCCACCAAGATATGGGAGTTGTACCCCTTAATGGAATTATATCTGAGGTTTACAAAAGATCGGCAATTGATTAAAGCTAGATTATCTTCTGTCTCTGGTGAAACAAGTTCATTTTGCAGTATTGGCACGTTGTTTTACATTTGAGATGCTCACGAAAACTCCTCAGAGCTATAGTAACTTTTCATGGAAGCAGCGAGGGTTAGTTGAAGTGTCGAAGATGTCTGTGTGGGAAAGAGTGCTAAGATCTGTATGAGTTCGGGAATGGCCAGTAGTGACAGAGAAAAGACTGAAGAAGACATGACCAAATGATAGTGAACGATATTGTGGTTTCACAAGAAATTTTTCCGATTTGAGAGGAAAGTTAAAGTTAAACGCTTGCTGTCAAGTGCAACGACATTACTTTCATGAAACAGTTCTATGTTTAAGAGATGAAGAATTATGTACACTATTTACATTCGACGGATATTTGTCCTCATCTTGTTTGTTGTTAACACAACGTTTCGGCTGATATACCCACCAGCCTTATCATGTATCTTGGGAAAATTTCGAACCTGGGTTCTCGTTCCTAAGGTATTTTTTTATGTTGTTGTTGTTGTTATTATTATTATTATTATTCAGGTCACTGCCTGGAATCGAACTCGGAATCTTGGGGTTAGTAGCCCGCGCTCTTAACCATTACGCCACATGCCCGTAGGCAACTATGGAGTGACTTTTAGGGCTTATAAATCTAATATTTTTCTATCCTTCCTTAATACTGGTTCCTATATGCTGCTCATATCTGCTTAGGTGGTTGTTGTGGCCTAGCATATGTGCTGCTTCTTCTAGTTTTCGTATTTTCCAGTGGTGTTCTCTGTCTATTATTTTAACATCATCCCACAGGGGGAGGTGGTCTCTATTTTTCCATACACGATCAGTTAAACCCAATTTATCAATATCTCCTCGTGTTAAAGCTTTACGATGTTCGTCTACCCTTATTTTGAGGGGGCGACATGTTTCACCTTTGTATAACCTACCACAGCTGCATGACATGGAGTACACGCAGGTTTTTGGTCATATTCTCTTCTCTTGGTTGTTTTACTCCAAGGAGATATTCGCGAAGTGTTGTATTGCTCTTGAATACTGTCCTGATGTCATATGGGCAGAGTATCTTTTGTATCTTTTCGGGGAGGCCTTTCACATAGGGTAGACAGACTGTGGTCACTTTATGGGTTGCATCCTCTATTTTCTTCATAATTGGAGTGGAGAGTATGTTTTGTGGGTAGCTGTTGCTTAATAGATTGTTACTGAACTTGATCATTTCTTCGTGGTGGGTATCACGATCGCTGCTTATATTCTTTGCTCGATGTTTAAGCACTGAGCAATTCCTCTCTTTACACTATATGAACGGTGAGAATTGAAGTTGAGATAGACAGACAGACAAACAGAGACGATACACTGAGAGATAGTCAAAGTAAGAGAGTAAGTATTTCACTTAACGAATGTGTCCATCACCCTTGACATACAAGGAGTGAAAGAAATATCTTGATAGTTAGCAGAGCTATAATGATTTCCACCCCTTCGCCCTGGGGAGAAGAAAAAAACGTTGTAGAATGATTAGTAAGGCAGACAAGGAGCTTACAGCATGAAGGTAAAATTGCAAAGAGTTTGGCGAATGTAAGGTATAGCTCTAATGCGGACCATTTGAAGGCAATGAAATTATTATCAGTAGCCTTTCTTGTTGGTTTAAACAAGTGGTTCTCAACCATTCTTTGCCTACTGACCTCTTTGATTCTTATTTTACGCGAATGGACTTTCATAGCCATTCAATGTTTTAGAAATCCTATTATACTTTTATAATTAAATATTATTAGCAGTTGTATAAAAAAAATTGTTAAAACATTTTTTTTTTTTTGTGTTGTAGAAATATAACAACAAAATTTCATATGAACTCCCAAGGTCCATATGGACCTCACCCAGCAAGTGCCATATGAACCGCTATTGAGAACCAATGGTTTAAAGTAATCTGAGGCGTTATCGCGCCTTATAAGCATGAATGCATTGTACATTGTTCTGAGACTGATGGAGTAAAAAAAAAATGAACGTTTTAGTGAAGTTTTGTCGATTGTGTGACATTAAATTGTATCCAGCAGTGAGGTTCCATCTTCGGAGTTCATGAGTTCTGAGGCAGTGTGGAATAACCCCTTAGTCACCACTACTCTCAAGAGTACTCTGACGATTTTTGGTGGTGGTGGTGGTGGTGGTGGTGGTGGTGATGGTGGTGGTGGTGGTGGTGGTGGTTGTGGCGGTAGTAGTTGTGATGGTGGTATTAGTGGTGATGGTGACGGTGGTATTGCTGCCGCTGCTGCTGCTGCTGCTGATGATGATGATGATGATGATGATGACGATGGTGAGGATGACGATGATGACGACCATCACCCCCAACACCACCACCACCACCATCACGACGACGACAATGATGATGGTGGTGTGGTTTGGTTTTGGTTGATAGTAAGGGAAGTTCAATAATGGTCCGGAGTGGTTGTTACTTGTCAAAGCCCCCAAGTATTGGTCAGAATAAAAGATTATCCCATAGGTAAAGGCATACAGGACTCAGAAGATGGCAGGCCCTTAGACATTTATCATGCAGGCCCATCAGGTCGACATCACGTGAACCAAACCCCTACGTATGAGTTAAATAAACCATCTACCTCAAGAGTAAATTCAGGAAAGCAGGAGACGAGCAGAGTAAATTGCAAACATACTGGCAGAAAGTAACAAAAATCTTCTGCTGTGTTTTCTGCAGAAAAATTATGTAGCTTCAGATTTTGTCATGTCATGAAAATCCATGACCGATGTCACCTGTAAAACAGACATGGTACGTAAAGAGAGCTGGAGAGCATTGTAGAACTGGAAACAACCATGGGGAAGAATATGAGAAAGCTTTTTCTAAGATGGCAAACAGCTTACGAAATTTTATTGATTGAGGAAAGAATTAAAAAAAGTAGAAAATTATGGAGGATTCCTTAGAGTTCTTAACAAGTCTTCAAAAGGTCCAGCTACAATTTAGGAAGTGAAAGAAGTTGCAGGGTGAAATATGCACCTTTTGTTTTCCGAAGTGTAATTTTGTAAGAGAATCACCGGAGAGTAAAGTCATCCAGTTGATGAAGTGGTAAGTTTCCTCTGTTGTTGCTTCCATTGCTGCTGCTGCTGCTGTTGTTGTTGTTGTTGTTGCTGTTGTTGGCAAAATACCTTGTTTGTGCTACTTCGGAATAGCTGTGTGTGAATAGCATGGTTCCTTGGCTGTTGTGGGATTAGATTCTGTGAGGAATATTAAGAAATATACTTAAGAAGTTAACTTCCGTCATCGGTATATTTCTTTTGTGAAATCGAGAAGAAACTTGCTGAATGTTGGTGAGTTTGGTTTTCCTACAAGCTTCTCCCATTCAAGGGAAATCTATTGATACGATATTGATTTTTGTTAAAGGGATGTTTTCTTACCAAAATTTGAAGATGGAAACAAAAGTTGAGGGAGACGAATATAACAAGGGGAGGAGGAAGAGGAGGAAGTGGAGGAAGAGAGTAAAATGGTGAAATAAAGTGGTGAGTGAGAGACAAATTAAATAGTGTCGCTAAGGAGTTGAAATATAGATGCAACGTTACTGCTATTACATTAGATAAATTTATGTTGGAAGTAAGAAATAACAATATGAACAACGTGAACAGTAACAAGAATTACAATGCGAAATACGTAAAGACAACAATAAAAATAATAAAAACAGTGGTAAAAAGCAGCAATAATAACAACAACTACTACAACTACTACAATAAGAAGGACTATACTAACGACACAGCCAACAGCATCAACACACACGCATTTATTTTTAATGAGATTTTCCAGCTGTCTTCGTCTCGAATGTTAGTGAAAGAAAATACAAATACAACGATAGTTCAGCAACAGGTCGGTCAAACATTATAAAAACAACCTCAAACGCAACCATCATGGCCAAGGCTTTCTATGTGGAAATCGGTTCCATCGCCGGTCAAAATATTGACAAGGGTAAACTTAATAGCAACGACAAGAATTAACAGGAAAACATCAGATTCAGCTTTCAAAAATACAAGAGGCATTGCAGTATAGCAAGTATTACAAGACGGCAATTTTGTCGGACGTGTCACAGAGGGTTATTCAAAGAATCGATGAACGGTAACCTATTGATGAATAACTCATTGAGCAGAGAAACAAACATACACAAAGGGAAAGCAATGTCTGAAATCTGTGTGAGAGAAAAAAAAAGCAGCAAATTGTTACATCATCAGAATGAATAATTTGTAGTGAATATTCCAACTAACTGCGCTCTGAGTTCAAATACAACTGACATCAACATTGCTTTACATCTTTTATGGGGTCGATAAAAGAAGTATCAATCGAGGTTGGTGAACTGGTCGAACTGTAAGAATGCCGGTCCAGATGCCTTGTGGTATTTATTCCGGCTTTTTTGCATTCATAATTCAATTTCTGCTACTTGGTAGAGTTAGTCCATCACCCGGTTTAATACCACCACTTGGCAATTTTGGTTACTTTTAATGGAGTCCATTTTGTTGTAAGCATTTAGGTGAGGCTTCGGGTTCGGGGCTACCTTTCTCCCCTCTTCTCACTAGTTCTGAAGGCCCTGTAAGGGGTCATAATCACTGCCTTCCCCTATAATTAAAAAATGTATAAAGAAGATGTACATCACCCATGGAAAACATTTTGTTGCAGCAGATGCCAGATTTTCCACAGTTGTCGAACCGTGTAAGAACAAGGATTCCACCCTTATACTAACATATATGAGCAGATGTGTGATAAAGATAACAGTTGGGCGTGCCTACAAGACAAACTTACCGATGGCTAATTGTGATTGTTTTGCTTGATCTAGTTATAATTAAGATTCAAAAAGCAGGCTGGTTTGATGTAGACATATCCCCGATTAGATATGACCAATGCTAACCAGAAAATGAGCCATAATTATCTAGTTAATGAAACAACCACATGGAATTCGATTAAATATAACGCTTGACGGTGAATGACCTGTGACGCAAACCACTGAAGGGCTTTCTGCTAAAATGAAAGAGTGAAAGAGCGAAAGGGGAAGGACCTCCATCTTCTACCTCACTCAATCACACTTTCTACTACCGCAAACATCAACCTCAATTGTAACAACCCCCCATAGACACATCAACAGCAATAACAGTAAAAAAAGTAGAACAAACAACAACAATTCTATCATCAACAATACCAGGAAGATGAAGAAGAAAAACGAAGATCAACGAAGAACAACAACAACAACAAGAACAACGACAACAGCAACAGCATCAACATCTGCAGCAGCAGCAGCAGAGATTGACAATATTACAGTATTGACAACAAAGACTGATGACGATGACAACAACAACAGACGTATCAACCTAGTAAAACAGGTAACATTACCACCAAAAGCAAAATGTGACTCTCTCTTATTCGCTATCCTAGCAACACAGAATCAATGGGCAGCCATACTCTTACGCACCCAACTGTTTTTCCGTTTTTGGCTCAAGCTTCATTAACTCGGACCCGTCGTCGTGCAACGAGAGGAATACAAGAACGTCGCAAGAGACCTTAGTCTGAACTGGGTGGAGGAACGAAATGAACGTAAAAAGGGGCGTTTCAAGATGGAAGTCAGAAGGAGTCACTGTGTAGTAAGAAGCTTGATTCTCGACCACATGGTTCTGGGTTCAGTCCCATTGCATTGAATCTTGGGTAAATCCTTCTACAATAGCCTTGGGTATAATATATATGATTCAATACCACCTCTTTATTGTTAATCAATCAATTAAATACCTAACCAACTAACTAATCGATCATTTGTTTAATATGTCGGTTAAACCATCAATCGATTGTTTCTTTGTTAAAGTCCTTTCGTTGCTGTCCGCGACCTCATCAATGACCTGGCCTCTCTGTCTCTTCAAGGTCTGATTGTTGGCGTAATGGTCCTCCCAAGACACAACATGATTTGTTTCAACACACGAATACTCACATTAAGTATCTTACAAACCGAATACAAAAACGAAGTATACACACACACACACACACACAAGCACATATATATACATATATACATACATATATAAATATATACACACATATATATATATATATATATATATATATATATATATATATATATATATATATATATATATATGTATGTATGTGTGTGTATGTGTACGTGTGTATGTATCAAACCAGCTCGTTAAGAAAATCTCTGTTAGAGACGAAAGCAGTATTTGCGTGAGTGTTCTATAAGAACAGATTATACTTCTAGTTTAACCACCAGGAGGATGCTTCCTCCAGTTGGTTTTCAGTGTGCTTCGCACTCGATATATATTACAAGCAGGGAGAGAACTCTTTGCTATTCTAGCTCTGAGACCACCAGATGCTAGTTGCAAGACCAGTTGGTATGTGACACTGATTTTCTATATATATTGCAGACTGGTGTGAACTACTGCTATGTCTAGCATACGAGTATCCATCACTGAAGATTACCAAAATGAGGTCGAAACTGCGTGATCTGATGGTCTCAGACCTAGAGTAGTAGGGGGTTCTCTTTCCGTTTACAATATATATCGAGAGCATGTGTGTGTGTGTGTGTGTGTGTGTGTGTGTGTGTGTGTGTGTGTGTGTGTGTGTGTATGTGTGTGTGTGTGTATGTGTGTGTGTGTGTGTGTGTGTGTAATTGATAACTAAGAGGAGAGTGGAGATTTATTTACATCCAAAATATTTTTTTATCCAAAAGTTTTTTAAAGCATACATAATGCTGACCAAAATATGTTCCTACAGCAGCAACCGCACATTACTCAGTATGCAATTATGAATCTTAGTCGCTGAAATTTCATCAAGGGTCCATCACAGACAACATTTCCAAAGTGAACTAATTCTAACAAGTGTCCTGCGTTTGTATTCAGTTGAAGGTGATAGCGTTACTTTTTAATTCCAATGGAATTCTACTCTAATAACCACCTCTGCTAGTATTACAGTCGAAGCGTGGTTTTAAAATATTTATTCAGATTTCAGTTAATTATAGCAGTTTTGTCTACATTTTGCTGTGTGGCTTTGTATCTGTGTTTGCTTCCCACCACTGCTTGTCAACCGATGATGGTGTGTTTGTCTCCCTATAATTTTGTGGCTCTGCAAGAGAAACTTATAGAATAAGTACTAAGTTTTAAAAAAACAAAGCAAAATTGCTCAAGGCGGTGCCCCAGCATGACCAGAGTCCGATGACTGAAACAAGTAAAACTTAAAAGGATAAATCACCCACCCAACACCACCACCCACCCAACACCACCACCACCCAACACCACCACCACCCAACACCA
>NC_068996.1:12960606-12961977 GCF_001194135.2 Octopus bimaculoides | reverse complement strand
ATATATATATATATATATATATATATATATACACACATATAAATAAATAAATGGAGTTTAAACGCAGGTGTTATTCAAATTCTTTTACTTTCGACTTATGTTTCGAAGACAAATAATGTTGTCTTCGAAACATATGTCCAGAAAAAATAAAATGGTGTAAAACAATGCAATCTTATCATCAGGGAAAGAAAGAAACTAAACACATCAATAAGCTATTTTAACAGAATGTGCTGACTGTGTATATGATAAAGGGAACGCTATCAAGTTTATAGAAAGAGAAGGAGGCAAAAGAAAGAAATTAGCATAAAACTAATAGTGAGAGATATAGAGTGATAGGTGAATTAGAATAAAGCTTAAAGGAATAGAAGTAGATATATTTAGTGGGAGTGAAATGTAAGACAGTCAAAGGTCGAATTTTTTATAGAATACCTTTAGTTCCTATAAGTGATTTCTACCATTCTATAACATTCGACCTTTGACTGTCTTACATTTCACTTCCACTAAATATATCTACTTCCAAGCCTTTAAGGTTTATTCTAATTCACCTATCGCTCTCTATCTCTCCACTATTAGTTTTCTGCTAATTTCTTTCTTTCTCTTTCTATAAACTACCTTCGACGTTATATCTAGTAACGGTTTAATTTTTAAAAAAACTTGCTAGCGTTCCCTTCATCATATACACAGTCATCACTTTCTATTAAAATGTCTTATTGATGTGTTTGGTTTCTTTCTTTCCCTGATGAGAAGATTACATTGTTTTACACCATTTTATTCCTTCTGGAATAATCCCAATTTTGTCTTCGAAACATATGTCGAAAGTAAAAGAATTTGAATAACTGCGTTTAACTCCATTTATTTATTTATTTATATTATATAAAAACATTTCACCTAAACCTGAAGTTTCTACCTTTATAAATAGGTTGTTACATCCTTGTTACTTGTGGGAATTTTTGCTACTCTGGTAACTATTTATTTTTTCCGTGTTATTTGTAAACACTGGACAAAAACACACAAACATTTATATATATATATACACACACACATTCATACATACATAAAAACGTACTCACAGATAGATAGATAGATAGATAGATAGATAGATAGATAGATAGATAGATAGATAGATAGACAGATAGATAGATAGATAGATAGATAGATAGATAGATAGATAGATAGATAGATAGATAGATAGATAGATAGATAGCACTCCTATCAGTATGTGTAGGAAAGAGAATTTCCTCACTGAAAAATTTCCTAACTGAAAATCCGGAAGGTCATGTCCCGTAGCGATGTATAAATAACTAGTGAGGAATACAGTTGCTATATATATATATATATGCATACATACATATGTATGTATATATATATATA
>NC_068996.1:12953844-12954679 GCF_001194135.2 Octopus bimaculoides | reverse complement strand
ATATACGCATGAATACATGCATGCTTACGTAAATGTGTGTGTGTATGCATGCATACCTTCTTACCTACCTACCTACCTACATACATACATACATACATACATACATACACATGTATGCATACATACATACATCCATACATTCTTATACGCATACACACGTACAAGTGTGTATGCTTGCGTATTTGTGCTGGTATATGTGTGCCAGTGTGTGTATGTGTATATATATGTTTGTATGTGTATATGTATGTGTGTATGTCTGTGTGCATACACGTGTATGTGTATGCATGTGTATGGGTTATTGCAAATATGTGTAAACACCAGGGACGTTAGAGTTAGACCCAAATGAACCCAACATATGGTTAACGGTTGGCTACATTTGCAATTATTTCACTGACCTTTTGACCTTTCTATATATTCTTACCAACCCAATTATGCAGTATCTCAGTCTGCTTCTCTAAAACTGTTTCCTTAATTTGGCACAATTTTAACTGTATCTTGTAGTCATCAAATTGTGTATAGAAACTCTTTTATATAATCCTATAATGGTTTCTTTCTAACAATTCATTCAGATACTTTTTTTTATATAAAGAAGGGGAAAAAAGCACATGATCGGTCTTATATTTTATGATCCTTAAATCGAACAATTAAACCATTAACTACTTGCACGTTTTAAAACGTGTATATGTGGGTGGGGAGGTTTATATGTATGTATGAGCGCGCGCGTGTATGTGTGTGTGACTGTGTGTGTGTATATATATATATATATAAATGCAGCAGCAAAAACAACAAAAAAGATAACAAAGACTAGCTATCTATATAGATATGAAAGTATATA
>NC_068996.1:12953111-12953703 GCF_001194135.2 Octopus bimaculoides | reverse complement strand
TATATATAATGCGCACCTGTATTTATCTATTTGTTTATTTATTTATTTATTTATTTATTTATTTATTTATTTATTAGTACCTCAGCCAATTAGTAGAATGTCTCGACTCTGAACTATTGTTAAGAAACCAACTATAGAATGTAACTCGCTCTACTCAAAACGTCTGCTGAGAATGGAGTTGCTGTTGGTGTTGTTGTTGTTGTTGTTGTCGTTGTTCTTGTTGTTGTTGCTGTCTTTGTAGATGCTTTTGTTTTGGTTGTTTTTGTTGGTACTATTACTGCTACTATTGTTGTTTGCTGTTGTTGTTGCTTGCTGTTGCTTGCTGCTGGTGGTGGTGGTGGTGGTTGTGGTGGTGTCGTTGTCGTCGCTGTCGTCACTGACAACGTTGTTATTGTTGCTGAACAAAAAAGTCATTTGTAAGGCAAATCATGTACCAAAACAATTATTTAAAATTCAACGTTAAGGATCCTCTCTCACTTTTTCTCTCTAACTCTCTCTCACTCTCTCTCTCTTTCTCACTCTCTTTCTCTTTCTCTCTCTCATACATACAGACACACGTACTCTCTCTCTCTCTCTCTCTCTCTCTCTCTCT
>NC_068996.1:12949639-12953101 GCF_001194135.2 Octopus bimaculoides | reverse complement strand
CTCTCTCTCTCTCTCTCTCTCTCTCTCTCTCTCTCTCTCTCTCGCATTGTCTCTCTCACACACATACAGACACACTTACTCTCTCTCTCTCTCTCTCTCTCACACACACGCACACACTTTCTCATTTCCTAGATATAAAGATTCTTCGATGTTCTTTTTGGCCATATCAACCAAACTCTCTGATTCCCAATCAGATTGTGTTCTTTATATTTCGTCGCTCTGATTAATTCAACACAGGCTGTTTTCGTGTCCATTTCTTTACTTAGAATAATTCTATATTCGGTTAAGTGTAATTCGTAAATAAATAGCCAAAATATATTGAATGCTACCAGAAAATTCCAAGATGCTTTGAACAGCAAATTGGCTGGGCAGCAGAAGAATAAAGTGAATAGACTAAAAGCTGCCAATCTCGATCCTTCATACCGGTTTTAATATTAGTCCCACAGGCAAGATACTTAACTTTCCACAGTTCAGTCCATTTAATTTTGTATCACAGAGTGAAATAAATGCGTTCTATTATGTGTATGGTAAAGATACCGTGCTGTGGTTAACCCTGTCCTTCTAGCTGTAAATAGATGACCCGGTTAGATACAGTTCACTGTAGACAATTAATTATCAACAGCGTAAACGACTTAGGTGTAAAATTGTGCCAGAAAGGAGTACAGTTCACTGCATGGTTGTACCCATGAACAGACAACTAATAGGTAATGGCTCACTTTCTAGTGAAGCCACATAGCTGTGGTTAGAGCGCCGGGCTTACAATCACGAGGTAATAAGTTCGATCCCCGGACCCGGCTGTGTACTGTGTTCTTATGCAAGACACTTTATTTCATGTTGCTCCAATTCACGATACTTTATTTCCTGTTGCTCCAGTTCACTCAGCTGTAGAAATGAGTTGCGACATCATTGGTGCCAAGTTGTAATGGCCTTTGTCTTTCCCTTGGATAACATCGGTGGCATGGAGAGGGGAGACTGGTATGCATGGGCGATTGCTGGTCTTCTATTAGCAAACTTGCCCAGACTTGTGACTCGGAGGGTAACTTTCTAGGTGCAATCCCATATGTCGTTCACGACCAAAAGAGGTCTTTACCCTTTACTTTACGCTAATAGACAGTATGTACTAGTGTTCACTACATTTCACTATAGTGTATAATTCGAGAAAGGAAATAATAATATGCTAACTGACAAACGTTCAGACACAATATATTCTTAACCGAAAAGCAGGAATCACTGCTTTCAACAGGGAAATTCTCTTGTGCCGCCAGGAATGATGTTGGACCTACTAACAAATCAAGAAAATTTCTACCATATTTCTAACAGGGAGCTATTTTTTAATGTTACCTTACTTAACTATGACAAATTGTTTCAGTATTAAGTTGGGCGAGATTGTGTCATTGAATCACAAAACATTTTTTCTATTACCTGTAGCAATAAAATGAAGTTGTTCACGATTTTTATTACTAAAAGCACTACCATAACGATTTGCGGAGTGTTGGCAGAACGATTGCAGTATCGGAAAAAATGCTTCACGGTATTTTCTTTTCGACGCTTTAATTTCTGAGGTCAGCTTCGTCTTTCATCCTCTCGGGGTCGATAAAATAAAGAACCAGTCAAGTAATGGTGTCGATGGTATCGACTCAAACCCTCCTCTATAAATTCTTCGACTTGCGCCTGAATCAGAAACTAATATTATAATTATTTGCGTTGGAATTTATAGTTTCTTCCCTGCATATGGTTTTAATCACAGTGTTTCGTTGGGATAAAATTCTTGATTTCTATTTCGTATTTGCTATGAAATTAATCCTTTGAAACTCTAGTTCAGATCAAATATGCAAAACCAAAACGAAAATAAATTTTGTTAAAAGTTTATCGCGTAAATAATGACATCGAGAAACGAAACATTAATCTACTGATTACAGCAGCACAAATTCATTCGGAATGTTATCATTTATTATCAATTAGAAGATTTAAAAGAATAAATACAAAACAACAAGAGTGAAAGAAATGGAAAGCAACAGAAAAATAAAACAAAACTAAACAATCTTGAATCAATTTAACAGATAGCTGCTCAGGTGCAACAGTCCTAACCCATCTCCAGGTGTTAACTTTTCAAGTATCAAGCTTTCCAGTGGTTATATTTCAGGAACTCACTGGAAAAATTGCAAAGGAAAAATTCATTATATGATCCCCTACAACGAATTTTGGTGGTTTTATGTTGAAGTACATATATGCATGTATGTTTTTATGTATTGGTATATATGTGCGTATGCATGAATATGTATGTATATATGATTGTGAGTATATATATATATATATTAACATATACATATATATATATATATATATATATATATATATATATATATATATATATATATAAACGTACACTCACACGCATTCATATATATGTTGATATAAGTTATATGTGCATACGCCTGGAGTTGTTAAAACTCCCTACTACCACAGCTAATAATGATATATAAATAATAATTCTCGCCAGAAAATTGATTCAGTTCATTTATGACAAAATTATGGATGAAAAGACTTGAGATGTACCTCTTTGGTGTAAACATGGGCGCCAGAGATTTTAGGAAATTTCAAGCCTAATTATAATATGCGTGTATGTTGTGTATGATGTGTGTGTGTGTGTGTGTGTGTGTATATATATATATATACACATATTTATCCTTATATGTGCGTGTATATATTTATATATACATATATATATGAGTGTATGTATGTATGTATGTATTATGTATATATGTATATATGTATGTATGTATATATGTATTTATGTACGTATGTATGTATGTCACGTCATTGATGTATAAGATTCTTTTATTAGTCAAGAAAGAGTAGTCATATATTTTCAATATTTTGCAAGATATCTCAGCATAGATTTCGAAAATAATTACTGGTTAAAGATTGTTTCATTTTAAAAACTGTTGCCAAATGGAATAACATTATTTGACGCAGCTAATTATGTGTAGGTGCTTCGGTTGCCAAAAGATTCGGCTTTAACCTCAGATATATTCCATCTCTGATTAATTTTAAAATATCATGGTATATACTTGAAGCCATTTTTACCTGTGATTGCCTCAAAAGATCTGATTTAAGATCTGGCTTATGAAATGGCTGAGAATGTACTTTCAGATACTCACGCGCGTAGACACACATACACGCATGCTTTTTTGATATACACATGTATATCAACATAAATACACTCCCGTACGAATATATATTCATACACACCCGCACATATACATGCAAAGGTATTTACACATGAAGATTATACATATAGATAGATAGATAGATAGATAGATAGATAGATAGATAGATAGATAGATAGATAGATAGATAGATAGATAGATAGATAGAGGTATGTTTGTGTGTGTTTGTTTGTGTCTATATTTATGTATGTACGTATGTTGTATGAATATATGCATATATATATGCATATAT
>NC_068996.1:12948355-12949202 GCF_001194135.2 Octopus bimaculoides | reverse complement strand
CACACACGCATATATATATATATATATATTCACACACACACGCATATATATATATATATGTGTGTGTGTGTGTGTGTGTGTGTATATAAGTTTAAAAAAAACACAAAAAAACAATAACAAAAAAACAACAAAGTGAGGACGTGATACGGATAGTGTTATTGGACGCTCGGGAAAGGAAGGAGATATATATATATATATATATACGCCTGCTTGTTGTTCACGTCTTTGGTTTTCTACAAATTTATGTGTGCGTGTGTGTGTGTGCGTGCGTGTGTATGTGTGTGTGTATGTGTGTGTGTGTGTGTGCGTGTGCATGCGTGTGTGTGTGTGCATGCGTGTGTGTGTGTGTTTGTGCGTGTGTGTGTACATACATACATACATACATACATTCATAAGTGGCCTAGTGGTCAGGGTGTTTTACTCTCGATCAGCAGGTCATGTGTTCGATTCCCAGATTAGGCGGTGCGTTGTGTTCTTGAGCAAAAGACTTCATTTCACGTTACTCACCAGGTGAAAGACTGGCTGAATCGTTGACGTCTCAGCAGAAATTCTTTACCGTATGTCTTCAGGCTCTCTACATTCTAAGTTCAAATCTCACCTACCTGAAGAAGGAAACGGAAAAACTACTTCTGAATTCATCCCAGGTTCGCTCATAAGGGCTGAGGTTCCAGTAATGTACTTAACAACACCAGGGTAGTGAACGGGCCCTGCCATGTCGTATAGAGAATGGTGCAGAAGTTTCACATGTACAGTACCAGCCTATGGGCAGACCATCACTTGACTAGTTATATATGTGTGTGTGTGTGTGTGTGTGTGTGTGTGTGTGTGTGTGTGTGTGTGTGTGTGT
>NC_068996.1:12944162-12947629 GCF_001194135.2 Octopus bimaculoides | reverse complement strand
GTGTACCCTTAACGTAGTTCTCGGGGATATTCAGCGTGACACAGTGTGACAAGGCTGACCCTTTGAATTACAGGCACAACAGAAACAGGAAGTAAGAGTGAGAGAAAGTTGTGGTGAAAGAGTACAGCAGGGTTCGCCACCACCCCTGTCGGAGCTTCGTGGAGCTTTAGGTGTTTTCACTCAATAAACACTCACAATGCCCAGTCTGGGGATCGAAACCGCGATCTTATGACCGCTAGTCCGCTGCCCTAACCACTGGGCCATTGCACCTCCTGTAGCTGTAGCTAAAAATAGAACGATGATCTTTGATGTTTTATAGATGTTTCTGAAAGATATTCCAGGATGGAAATCCGTATTTGCTTCCATTTCTTTCGGTTCTAAATCCCCTGGTTTTATCTTTTAAATAAATCTAGTGGCTAGACGTGGGATGTGTGGTAAGAAGCTTGCTTCCCAACTACGTGGTTCCGGGTTCAGTCCCATTGGGTGGCACCTTAGGCAAGTGTCTTCGACTATAGTCTCGGGTTGACCAAAGCCTTGAGAATAGATTTGGTAGACGGAAACTGAAAAAGCCCGTCGTATGTGTGTGTGTGTGTGTGTGTGTGTGTGTGTGTGTTTGTGTGTGTTTGTCGACTGCCACAGATTGATAACCGGTGTTTGTGTCTTTATGTCACCGTAACTTAGCGGGCTTAACAAAAATAAGCGCTGATGTCGATTCATTCGACTAAAACTGATAAAGCTCGTCATGTGTGTGTGTGTGTGTGTGTGTGCGCGCGCGTGCGCGCGTGTATGTGTGTGTATGAATGTATGTGTGTATGTATGTATATGAAATGAATGTGTCTTTGTGTCTGTGTTTGTTCCCCACCACCACTTGACAAGCGGTGTTGGTGTATTTACGTTCCCGTATCTTAGTGGTTCAGCAAAAAGACCGATAAAATAAGTACTAGGCTTTACAAAAAGAACAAGTACTGTGGTCGAGTTGTTCGACTAAAATTCTTGATGGTTGTGCCCCAGCATGGCCGCAGTCTAATGACTGAAACAAGTAAAAGATAAAAGTTATGTGCTAGAGTACTAAACAGCCAATGACATTAATGTGGAACACAAATTCTTTCGTGGGCGGTTTAAAGAGCTATTAGAAATATTCCCCATACCTGAAAATAGTTGGATCTAGGACCATTTTCTGCTGATATAAGGATGGAATTTGGCCAAAAGAAATATTTATATTTGGTATGTAGGAGAACTGCTTCCAAATCCAGCAATTTTTACATGAATGATCTATCTATCTATCTATCTATCTATCTATCTATCTCTCCTGTTCCACAAGAATACAACAAGTATCTAAATATTGGCAAATTTATTGAGCAGGGGTTGTGAACAAAAATAGATCGACTGAAGAATATTGTGCCAGACTTTAAAAAATATGATAGTAGAAGGTTTTCTTTCACAAAATAATGTATTATATCGCATTTTCAGTAACAAAACTGGTAATCAGCAGCTGAGATATCTGACTGGCTTATGGAGGAAATACACATCATAGATATTAAAACCTGCAATATCCTTACATATGAAGGCGCGTGGCCCAGCGGATAGGGGTGTTGTATTCACGATCATGCGATTGTAGTTTTGATCCTCAAACTGGTTGCGCGTTATGTTATCTTCGTTTCACATTGCTCCAGTTCACTCAGCTGTAAATGGATCCATCTCATGATGGACTAACCTTCCGCTCAGAGGTTACATGGAGGATGTTGGCCTGCTTGCGTAGCCATAGCGATAGTATCATTCGAGAGCTAAAACGACTCGAAATGCATCGTGACTAGCGATGTATAACAACATCCAATAACTGATCGATACCCGTGATACTGTGAACTCCTTACATAACTGTAAGTTTTCATATGAACAGTGATATTGTCAGTTCTATCTTAAGAGGAAAGATTAGTATAAACTTTGAGTGTTGTGTAGAGTCACACAGAGTCTTAAACATCAGCCATCAAAACATTAACTAAACTCTCAAAAAGGAAGAGAATAACATCCTAGAAAAGTGAACTCCTCAAGAAGGGCTCACTTCCAGATGACCCTCTACGTATGTGACCACATATTTTCAGGACTTGAGCATTTCAACAAAGTCTTGGAGAAGTAACATTTTGCATACCACAAAAATGTTGTACAAGGGTACTGTTATGTCTCAAGCTACTGCTATCTAGCACCTTCGGATGATCTCTACTCAACCGCTACACAACTGCTACTCGATTGCTTCTCAACACTCCTACCACGGCCAGACTACCTCTATTTATATGTCTTGGGAGATTCTAATTCTTCGCCTGGGGGCGTCGACACAACAGGTACGTTTCCATTAACTTGAGGATGATGATTATATTGGTTTCAAATTTTGGCACAAGGCCAGCTATTTAGGGGGTAGTTGAGTTGATTACGTCGATCCCAGTGGTACTTATTTTATCGACCCCGAGAGGATGAAAGGTAAAGTCAACCCTGGCAGCAAATGAACTCAGAAATTAAAATCAGGAAAAATGTCGTTAAGCATTTTGTCTGGCACGGTAACAACTCCGCCATCTCGCCGCCTTAAACGATAATGATGATAATATTAACATTACTTGTAGTTTCTCTTGGGCCTGGGACCGTTACATCACGTCACGTTTTGAAGATTATGCTTTTGTAATTCAAGAGCATCAGATAACTACAATATATTTAATGATTAAAAGAGACAGTGAAGCCCTTAAACGCCCAAGATGTAACCGAAAATATCGATTATGTCACATTTCTACGAAAGACATTACACATGTGATCAGCAGCTGCCACAAAATATCAGCATGATTCCTCCTTCCACTGCGGCTTGATGCTGTTGTTAAAGCAATATACAGTGCATTTCGTAAGAAAGGTTACTCTACAATAAATATAGGCAATTCCTCTATTATTGAATACTTACATATCATTACAGGAAATATTGCAAGCACATTGCCTTCAAAACTTTTTTAAAAGTTCAAATATAACATATGTAATACTGTCGTTTGGGGACATAAAAGAGACGTCATGAACAGTCATAAAAGTCTGTTGCTCAGTAAGCAAGCGTGAGCGTGTGGTGAGAAGCTTACTTCCCAACCACATGATTCCAGGTTCAGTACCACTGCGTGATACTTTGGGCAAGTGTCTTCAACTATAGCTTGGTCTGACTGAAGGCTTGTGAGTGGATTTGGTAGAGGGAAACAGACAGAAGCACGTCGTCTGTGTGTGTGTGTGTGTGTGTGTGAGAGAGAGTTTGTGTGTGAGTTTGTGTGTGTTTGTGCGAATTTGCGTGTGTGTGTGCGTGTGTGTGTGTGTGCGTGTGTGTGTGTGTGTGTGTGTGTGTATGTGCATACAGGTATGTATATGAGTAGATTTGTATGTTTTGTTTTATGTATGTATTCTCATGCACATAACTGCATGTTTAGACGGAAACTGACTGTATGTATGTATGT
>NC_068996.1:12935914-12944152 GCF_001194135.2 Octopus bimaculoides | reverse complement strand
ATGTGTGTATGTATGTGTATGTATGCGTGTATGTATGTGTGTGTATGTATGTGTGTATATGCATGTATGTATGTATGTGTATGTATGTATCTATGTATGTACTTATGTATGTGTGTATGTATGTGTGTATGTGTGTATGTATGTGTGTATGTATGTATGTATGTATGTGTGTGTATGTATGTATG
Source organism: Octopus bimaculoides (assembly GCF_001194135.2). Lineage (NCBI taxonomy): Eukaryota > Metazoa > Mollusca > Cephalopoda > Octopoda > Octopodidae > Octopus > Octopus bimaculoides. Next base: position 12,943,967 of record NC_068996.1, on the reverse strand, counting down.
TATGTGTATGTATGTATGTATGTATATATGTATGTATGTATGTATATGTGTACGTAATTATGTTTGTGTATTTATGTGTGTGTCCTCTCACCACTGATTTACAACAGGTTCCTCAAAAGAGAACAATAGAATAAGCATCAGGCTTAAAAAAGCAGTACAGGAATCGTGTGGTGCCCCAGCATGGCCGCAGGCTAATGACTGAAACAAGTGAAAAATAAAAGATAAAAAAAAATCTTTTTGAATCTCTTCTAAAATCAGCAAAAAGCAGGATATTCATGGACAAATGCTTCGAAACCAGCAGGTTCTATTCTCTGATTATAAATTCGCCAATAATATTGTACCAATAATCATTGGTGTGTTAGGTTATGTTAGTAAATATTTGGGCGGCAGTCTCTTTGCAGGTACAATCTGTCAGCGAAAGAGAGAAATATGCAAGACTACTATAAGGCTTAATATGTAATTCTTCAGTGTTTTTATTTTTTTTAATTTTATTTCCTTTTTTATCCTGTTGCCCTCTCGTGAGACATGACATTGGTGCCAGAAAATATTTATAACGCTATCTGCATGGAAGATTGTCCTGAAAGACAGCAAATATGCAGCAAGACCAAAATGTAGCATACCTATACAAAATAAGGTGTGCAGGTGGAACATTCTAATAAAATCAACATCCCGAAGCAGCAGATCTGATATTGTTCTACAGAATAAGGAACAAAAGACATGCATAGTTTAAAGGATAGGGTGTACAGGTGATGTGAAAGTATCACCAAAAGTTTTGGAAAAAAAAACAAATATCTGTGGTGAAGTAATCGAGGGGAAACTTGCAGCTCTTATATCTGGGCTAAAGATTTTCATATGTACAATTAATTGTGTGGATACTGAACTAAGAACAAAAGAAACCCACTTACATCCTTCAAGTATAATCGATTAGTAATATAGTGACAAAGATTTACAGATTGCCAGGTTTCTCAAGTTGAGCTCCTAGAATGAACATATGCATATGGCATTCTCACACATACATAATCAAACACACATACTCGTATACAAAAGCGACTTGCACAAGCATCACATGAGTGTGAATATATGCACACGCACACACTCACACACAAACACAAGCACGCATACGCCCACATACACTTCTAAATATTTACACACACTAACTTATATACTCACCTCTGGAACTATCTCTACTCAAACAAAGAAGTTCTGTTAGTGAATGGTTTGAATTCATTGCAAAAGAACTTCCATAAATCTCAATGCAAAACATACATACAGGAATGTTTTTGAAGAAATAATCTAAGAAATCTGTCTGTTTCGGTTTATTCTGGCAATAAATTCAAGGCCATTTCTTTTACAAGGTATCTGGTGGTTATACTTTACAGCTTAGTATCTCTTGTGGATATACCACAAGAGATACTAAACTAAACAGTATTTTTTGTTGTTTTTTTTTGTTTTCTTTTTTTGATGCTCTAAAGGTCCACATGATGTTGAGAAACTTTTAGTAAACTCCTGAGATGATAATGAGAAGAGATTTGGACAAAGACGAAAATAGATGGAAAGAAGCTTAAGTTCGATATCGATAGCTTTCTTTGAGTGCAGAATGGTATCGCTCAGACAGTACGTTCAATATAACAGCTAAGAATAGATACATCAAGTAAGAGTCTGAAGGAGAACACCATCCTACGAGTCGCCAGTGAATTGATGAAAAAGAATCACATCCCGATGTCTTTCCACGTGATACAAGAATTAGTGAAACATTATTTATAATAAATATCTATGTATAAGCACAGGCTTGGCTGTGTGGTAAGAAGCTTGCTTCCAAAACATAGTTTCGGGTTCAGTCCCACTGCGTGGCACCTTGGGTAAGTGCCTTCTACTATAGCCTCGGGCCGACCAAAGCCGCGTGAATTGATTTGGTTATCGTATGTGGAAGCTCATCGTATGTGTGTGTGTGTGTGTGCTTGTGTCTGTGTTTGTCCCCTACCACTGATGGACAACCGGTGCTGGTGTCTTTATGTCACCGTAACTTGACAGCACGACAAAAGAAACCGATAGAATAAATAACAGGCTTAACAAAAATAAACGCAGAGGTCGATTCATTCGACTACACATTTTTCAAGGCGTGCTCCAGTATGGCCGCATTCTAATGACCGAAACAAGTAAAAGTAAAAAGAAAAGATAAAAGATATATAAAATTTATACTTGAATATATTTCCTGCAAAGTTGATTGCTATCGATTCCAGTATGGTAGGATTTGTTGCTAAAACAATATACAATACCACTAAGGCGGTGAGCTGGCAGAAACGTTAGCACGCCGGGCGAAATGCTTATCGGTATCTCGACTGCCGATACGTTGTGAGTTCAAATTCCGCCAGGGTCGACTTTACCTTTCATCCTTTCGGAGTCGATAAATTAAATACCAGTTACACGCTTGGGTCGATGTAATTGACTTAATCCCGTTGTCTGTCCTTGTCTGTCCCCTCTATGTTTAGCCCCTTGTGGGCAATAAAGAAATAAGAAACGTTAACACGCCGGGCGGAATACTAGTGGAGTTTCCTTTTCAAAACTTCTGCATGAACATGGTCACTCAAAGTGCTGGAAATAGCAGGCAAATCTTCCTCGAATGATATTCTGCCGTCATAAAATGAACTCGTAGTTTTATGTGTCTATGGGACCGTGCATATAGAAATATGCATGGATGGTCACGGCTTGATTACCCTTCAACCATAGTCTATCACAATTAACAGCTATATAACAGGCTTGTTGTAATTCTTTAAGACAGAAAGTACCAGGCTTTAAAATGAGTGCTGGGGTCGATTTGGTAGTCTAAATTATTCAGGATGGTGCTCCAGCATGTCTACAATACAAGAGTAAGACAGATTTAAAAACTATAGATTGTTTGCTGTAGGCTTCCAACATATTACTCACGGACTAATTGTATATATGTATAAGGGTGTATGCATGTATGTATGTATGCATGTGTGCATTTCGTTTTTTTTTTTGTTCTTTTTTTTCATTCTTTAATTCTTCTTTTATAGAAAATATTGGTTTCTAACTTAGAAACAAAACCTCCATTGCTGGAAGTTACATTACTGCTAGAAATGAGATGTCATAGCGGCCATCTTTATTTTGCAAATGTTTGTTGGCAGATGAAGACAGCGTCACTAGTTGCTTGAGGGAAGTCTCCCTCCTGCATTTCCAAAGGTAGGCTGAACCCTAAACAAACGAAAACAAAACAAAAACAAACAAAAGAAAGAAAAAAGCATCGAAGATTTCCGCCGCAAGGAACGTCAACTTAATATTTAGATTTCTGATAAACTCTGCTTCTGCAAAGCTAATAAATATTTCTTTTTTGTCTTTTTTGTTTAATTTCCATTTACTATTGCAACTTATCTTGAAAATTTCATATAACAATAACCCTTTGACGTTTTGAACTCAACACGAAATTTATTTTGGACAAATTTAGTAGTAGTAGTAGTAGTAGTAGTAGTAGTAGTAGTAGTAGTAGTAGTAGTAGTAGTAGTAGCTGTTGTTGTTGTTGTTGTTGTTGTTGTTGTTGTTGTTGTTGTTGTTGTTGTTGTTGTACTTGCTTCTTCCAAATCCTTTCGCTCTGAATTCAAACATTCAAACACCGCCGAAGCTAAATATTGCTTTTCATCTTTTCAGGATCGATAAAATAAAGTACCAGCAAGTCGATGGAATTGATGTAATCGAATTCCTTTTCCTCCCAAAAGTTGCCGGCATTGTGTCCAAAGTTAGTAACCATTATTAGTGATGTTACTAAGGCAACGAGTTGGCAGAATCGTTAGCGTATCAGAAAAAAATGCTTAGCGGCATTTCTTCCGACTTTACATTCCGAGTTCAAATTCCGCTGAGATCGACTTTGCCTTTCATCCTTTCGGGGTCAATAAAATTTCCCTCTCCGCAAATACTGCTGGCCCTGTGCCAAAATTTGAAATCATTATTATTGTTGTTTGCTGACATTATTTGGTAAAAGGACCGTGAATTGGTGGCATTGTGGGACAAAATGCCTTGCAGTGTTTGTTCTGTCACTTTAGGTAAATGAGTTTAAACCCCGCTGAAGTCAACTCTGTTTCTCGGTTTCTCATTCCTTCAGGTTCGGTAAACTAATTTTGTAGTCATGTATGGGAGAGATATAACTGATTGTCATTTCCCCACGAAATTTCTTTTGCTTGCATACAAGCCATGTTTGACAAGACGAACAGAGATTGAGATACATTTGTCCCCTAACTGCCGTTCTTTATGTTAGTTTTCATCTGTTCAAAAAGGATCTTTATTCTTTCGTTCCTTGTGGCAAGGAGCGGGTGCATTTAAATGGTCTAGTTTATCGGCTGATAATCTGCTGTACAGGGGATGTAGTGTACCGTGGCTGTTGATGTGCTTAATATATGCCGAGGCTGTGACATCTACAAACATTCCTAGACGATGAGCAAGTCTGAGTCGCTCTTTGTGAAACATCTTTTCACAACAGCAACAGTTTCTTTATAAAATGGACCATGGAGAATTAAGTGCCTCACCTATGGATACACTTGCAAGTCCATAACAGGATACCAACATCGGTATTCCTTCCAACTAGGTTTCCTCGGGAACCAAATCAAATTGGCTTCTGTGGTTAATCTAAGGCTTCCATCGGTCAAGGCTAACCATACATTAGAACCCAAGGTACAGGCCTGGACAATATTTCTTTTATGGTAGACAGAAATTACCTATGTAGCCAGTTTCTCATCTTAATACTATAGATGTTATCCAAAATATAGGCATGGTCTGGTGAAGAGTGGCAAATTCTGACTGTAAATAACCAGAACAACACACATTCAACGACCTAGCAATCGCATAAACCGACATCACCCCACCCCATTCACTGTCAAGCCCAGATTGTCATTTTATCGACACAGAAGAATGAAAGATTAATTAAATATTGATAAAATGTGAACTCAGAACGTTACGGGCCGGAGCAAGTATTGTACGTTATTTTGTTCGACGCACTAACGATTCTGCTAATCCAGTGATTAATACAAGATTCAGCGAAAGAAAAAAAAACTAATAATCAATGAGTGTTGATTTGTGAATTATAAATTAATCGATAGACACTCCTTTACGGATAAATTCCAAGCTTGAGTCAACTGCGGAAGTCAGTCACATGCTTCTGTGTGTGTGTGTGTGTGTGTGTGTGTGTGTGTGTGTGTGTGTGTGTGTGTGTGTGTGTGTGTGTGTGTGTATTCGTGAGTGCACACGCATACATACAAATCTTTTATCTTTTACTCGTTTGTCATTAGACTGCGGCCATGCTGGAGCATTGCCTTGAGGAATTTTGGTCAAATGAATCGACTTAATACTTTACTTTTTTAAGCCTAGTACTGTCAGTATCGTACCACCAAGTTCCGAGGGCATAAACATACCATCACCGGTCGTAAAGCGGTGCGTGGAAAGAAACAGACACAAAGATACTAACACACACACACACACACACACACACACACACACATCATATATGTAATAGGCTTCTTTCAGTTTCTGTCTATCAAATCCACTCACGAGGCTTTGGTCGGCTCAGGGCTATGGTAGAAAACTTGCTCAAGGTGTCACGCAGTGGGACTGCACTCTGAACCATATTGTTGGGAAGCAAAATTGTAACCACACAGCCACTCCTGCGCCTACATATTTATAAGCTATGTATACATGCATAGAAATATATACTTACATACACACAGATACACGCACACGCGCGCACATACACGCACACACCAAATATATATTTGTGTGCGTGTGTGTGCGTGTGTGTGCGTGCGTGTGCGTGTGCGTGCGTGTGCGTGCGTGTGGGGGGGGTGTAAAGGAAATAATTAACTAATATTCCGAATTTTCGGTTTATAAGCTGACATCAGACTGACTAAGAAGCTAAAACTTCGAAGTCACTGTAAACTTTTACCTTGTAAAAATTCATAAATAAATACCCTTCTTTATATAACGCCTGCAATTTTGCTCCACCAACCATTCCACCCAACACCTCATAGTATTCGATTTAGCCTTACAACATGGTTCAATTCCAACCAAACTTCGTAAGGAGCAACGCTTCATTTTATTATGAACTCATACGCCTTTTGGAACGTAACACACACACCTCTTTCTTATAATAGCTTCCAACTTCATAGGCTCAGGAACAGGGGTACAGGTGGGTGGCAAGTGCACCCCTAAAATTCTATGGGCAATGAAAACGCTTTGAACATCCTCCTGAAAAATTGGGTTTGTACCCGCAAAGCAAATTTCGTTCCTACACTTACGTATGTCTAACTTCCATCTTTCTCATTCTCCTTCCCTTTCCATTTAGCTTCCTTTTCTCTCTCCGCTTATCTTCTACACACGGACATAATTTACTCACACCTACACACATGCACAAACACACAATATACATATCTACTGCGTATATATACACGCAAACATATACATAGACACGCTCGCATATCTACACTCACACACTTGTAAACACCAATATACACACATACATACACTGTGACACACACAATGACACACAAACACACACGATCACATATACCACCACCTCATATACAAACAATCATAGCCCGCACATACATGCACACGCATACATAAATCTTTAATATACTTGTATAGTAGTATATTATAGTTGTTCAACGAAATGCTGTGTCCCTAACACCAATTAATAGCAACGTACTAATTGCCAGGAATATGTTTAATATGTAAATTGGTCTATCCAATAGTATTACACTGCTAAACTTAATGACTGTTTAAGCTATGTGTTCATGGATGGTTAATGGGTTGGATGTGATACTGAAGACAGAGCAAGAATTCCTGAAATATGCATTTACATCAGTTACCTATTTTTCTGTTGTCGATCGAATTGCTTACGAAACATCGTAACTTTCAGTGCTGGTTCTAAATTCTATAGAAAATCGGTAGAGATGCACTTAAGCATATACACTCAGCACACAAATATTTCACACACACACATAGTACATCCACTCACAAACACACACATACACGCGCGCACACACACTGGCCAATTATACACTCTCCTACCTTCAAAAACCGCAATGTTTATCCCTCTCCAACTTCCGGTCAGATATTTTTTGACCATGTAATGACACACGTGTATTTCTCCGAACTACCTGCTCCTTCCTCTATTTCCTCTTCTCTGGACTTTTTACCCTCTCTCCGATGAAGAGCCATGCTCGAAACGTTTTTTCTACTCTTATTTTTTCATCTAAAACTTTCCCTTGGCATTAATCTAATGTAATCATTATGTACGTCCAATTGACACTTGCTGTTCTCTTTTTGTTCTTCAATTAGTGTGTTTATATATATATATATCTGTGTGTGTGTGTGTGTGTGTGTGTGTGTGTGTGTGTGTGTGTGTGTGTATACACACATATATACATATATAGACATACACACACACACATATATGTATATATACAAATATATATACACACATATATACATACACCCTACTAGAAGTATTGTGTAATTTTTCAGTTTAATGTTGTTTATATATGTGTGTGTGTGTGTGTATGTGCTGTATGTGTGTGTGTTTATTATATATTTATTAATATATACATATATATATACGTATATATATTCTCATGAAACCAGCAATACATGTACACATACACACGCACACACACACACACACACACACACACGTGCGTACACATACACACAAATACACACACATATGTGCATATTACCTTTATGAAAGTTTTTCATTTTATATTTTGGTTCACATTGCAAATAATCGATATATTTCATTGATTTTTATCTATGATCATAAATATATACATAAAAAAATATCGTCTCTTCCTTTAGATATATGTGATTTAAAATATCATTTGAAAATCTCAGTTTAAGGAGGACGAGAAATTTTATAGTATAGTCATTTTAGTTTTGTTTGTTTATTTTTTAGCTTTGGGGTTTTGTTTGCTGTTTTTTTTTTGTATTTTTTACTGTTTTGAAGTTTAGAGAAAGGAAGAACCAAACTGTACCTCTGACCCTTTTTTTCTTT
>NC_068996.1:12932047-12935898 GCF_001194135.2 Octopus bimaculoides | reverse complement strand
TTTTTTTTTTTTTTTTTTTTTTTTTTTTGGTCTATCAGAGATTGGAGGTATAAAATGGAATATTTATCCTCAGATTGAATACCTAAAGCAAATATTGATTTCAAATTTTGGCACAAGGCCAGCAAGTTCGTAGAAGGGGTAAAGTCGATTACATCGACCCCAGTGCTCAACTCTTACTTATTTTATCGATTCCGAAAGGATGAAAAGCAAATCGTTCACGGTGGAATTTGAAATGCCACTAAGCACTTTGTTCGCCGTGCTAACGATTCTGCCAGCTCGCCGCCTTATGTGAGGCAAAGATTAATTCCTGTTATTGTTTAGGCTTAACTCAACCCTGATTAGATAGATGTATGTCCAAAGACAGACCAGTTATATCAATCCAGTCTTTCTAACACTAAATTATTTAACGTACCTTTTTCTTTTCTTATTTAAGTCAGTTGAATGTGATATGAGGGACATTTAGCTGCTATTTCTCTCAGGTTCAGCAACCACAAAGCTGATTTTACTTTATGTGATATCAATATATTTTAAATGTATCTTTTATAGTGAAGGCGCGTGGCTTAGTGATTAGAGGTATCCGGCTCACGATCTTAAGATCGTGATCTCGATTACCGGCGACGTTAATTTCATGAGCAGGCTGTTCCGTTGATCAGATCAGCTGGAACACTCGTCGTAACCGACGAAGTGCCAGTTTTAGTTGTGACATTTTCTTGTTTACACTTTACCAATTAATGGGCATTTCTTATACTTTGTGTTACTTAATTACGAATAAGTAATTAAAACGAGCCATTTAGATGCATACTCTTCTAATTAGTTTCCGCTCAAAGGCTCTGGCTATGCTGAAGCCCCCTCTACATTGTCATTCAACTTTCCAGTAAAAGTCGCCCAACAATCCTTCAATTCCACTCACTACCATCTTTAAAATGAGAAAAGCCACAGTTTGACAAAAGGATACAGGTATCTAACGCTTATAAGGCTCAATTGGGATCTTCTTTTGACATAGATCAGACCAAGTAGGTCTCTTCACTCAAAACTGACCTCGCGCTAAACTGTATAGTAAAAGTTGAAGTACAGTATGCAACCTGAATATTCCATCTTCAAGATGGTAGGGACGTTATTTAAAAGAGATTGAACTAAGAAAACCGACCCACGTTGAACAATGACTTGCATTTAAATAAAATCTCCAAGCATGTTTATCTAATTATGAAAATCATTGGATTGGATTGGATTACCTATGTTTAGTCCACTGCAGGACAAAAGCTTCAGCTTGTTCTCTCCATCAACCGCGGACCGATTTGGAGGTCGTGAATTTGTACTTGAGATCATATTGGTCTGAAGAGCCTACTGTGTCGCACTGGTTCGACATAACTTGGCAGAGGGGTGTAGTTTTGATACTCTTACCCAGCGTTCACTACTTATTTCGACACCGAAAGGATGAAAGAAAGTCGGCTTCGGTAGAATTTGAACTCAGAACATAAGGACGGACGAGATACCGCTAAGCAGTTCGCCCGGCGTGCTAACGATTCTGCCAGCTCACCACCCTGAAAACCATAATGATCAAAAATTTTCCTGGCACTTATCTATTTTTAAAAATCTCTTCCTTTGATTAAACTAAGTTTCAGAAGTTTCTATATTGCTGATGAAGTGTAAGTCATTAACCTGAATTACCTAAATTACGTATTTTCCTTTGCTTATTTTTTTGCCTAATTGCATCAAGAATTCATTAAGAAACATCAGTATTAAATTTATTTTTTAATTACTACCTTAAATGTTACTTGTATCACCGTTTCACCGCTCCATTTGGATGCGCTTCTTCATGCAATTCTTCGATTTTGGAACATCTGTAGGCGCAGGTGTGGCTGTATGCAAAGAAGTTTCCTTCCCAGCCACATGGTCCCGGGTTCAGTCCTACTGCATAGCACTTTGAACATGTGTCTTCCATTTTAGCCTAAGACCGACCAAGGCCTTCTGAGAGGATTTGGAGAACGGAAACTTGTAGGAAGCCTGTCGTATATACATAGATATTTATGCGTGTTCCGCGCCGCGTACGTGTGTGTGTGTGTGTGTGTGTGTGTGTGTGTGTGTGTGTGTGTGTGTGTGTGTGTGTGTGTGTGTGTGTGTGTGTGTGTGTATTCAAGACAGTGCCCCAGCATGGCCGCAGTCTAATGACTGAAACAAGTAAAAGATAAAAGAAAAAACGATAATCTAGCATTCTTTAAATGGGGCAAATCTATCACAGTTAGTAATGTAACACATCAGTTTCAATCATTTAGATCTAATCTGATCAAGAATTTCATTAATTAACACGGTCATGTCAACGTACGTGCTAGATGGTTCGCAGCTTTGTCAGAGAGTGGTTCCAACCTGTTCATATCTTTTCAACAAAGCGTTCCGACTTCACATCTGTACAAAGAGGCTTCTTAGTATAACCGCTTTGCAAATTATCAAATTATTAGATGTCTTGATTCCGCCGTAAAAATAAAATGTTTTGAACGGTTCCTGGAAGGAGTCATGCGCAAGAGAAATACGGCACGATATTTCATAAGTTACAGGGGGCTATTTACTATATTAGATCGTGTGCTCTCAGTAGAAAAGAGTTGGGACAAGATGTCTTTTTGCCAATAATCTGGTAAAGAAAACTGACAGAAGGGAACGCCAATGATGAGAACTCTTAGACACTGCTGCTCACTATTTCCCATGTTCTCATTGTTAGTGATATTTACAATCGAAAACATGTTTGTACAGCCACTCCAGAAGACATGAATTAATTCAATAGAATCAAATTCTCGATACTGAGAGATGCCATTAATAACTTTATTTAGTATTTCTCAACTAGACAAACAATACGTGTGCCAAGAGAAACATTGAAAATTTACAGTTTCACTATAAATCAAATCTCTCGCTAAAAATATATACAAGCGTTGGTATATATTGCGTATGTGTATATATCTATATCTAAGTCACGACCTTCGGCTGAGATCAAAGTGTAATGATATATGTTTGTGAGTGTACATGCGCATTTATACACACACATATGTATGTACCTATACACAAATACGTACGTACATGTATACATATACCTATATATATATATATTTACACACATATCTACATAAATACGGACACACTCACATATACATATATGAGAGTGTGTGTATATAAATGTATGTGCATTTGTGTGTATGTATGTATGTATGTATGTATGTATGTTATCCAACACTGTATAGACAGATGTAAACAGCGTGTCTGTACAAATAACAATATTGTGAGCAGAAAAATAAGGGTTTGGCTGGACTGGTTTCTATCCTGTATTGGGATTTCATCATTAACCAGTGACTTCCCTAACATCCCACTTCCCTAACATCCCACGGAGACACAATATTATACACCAGCAACGACTAAGAGTTTACTTGAACTGAGTGAACCGATGTACAAAACTAATATATTAAGTTTTGGTAGTTTGTTCAGGTAAGAAATTTTTGCTGTGACTTAACAATATTTTATTCTGTTGTGTCTGGGGAGAGTCATTTTCTTTTTGTGCCTTATAATTTAACACACTCACCGGTGAGTGTCTTCAAAACAGAATATGCTTCAACACACGAACTCACATAAAGAATCTTGCAAAGCAAATCCAAGAACGAAATATTTTATTATTAATCAAAATAACTGCTGAGAATTTGTTTTATATGCAAAAATGTGTAAATCTATGATCTTACTGTGTTTGTTTTTACATTAGTTTGTGTGTCCTCTCTCTTAAAACAATAAGTTGATAATGATGAGGAGAAGGTGGAGAGACGGGAGAAGGTGGAGAGACGGGAGAAGGTGGAGAGACGGGAGAAGGTGGAGAGACG
>NC_068996.1:12930802-12932037 GCF_001194135.2 Octopus bimaculoides | reverse complement strand
AGAGACGGGAGAAGGTGGAGAGACGGGAGAAGGTGGAGAGACGGGAGAAGGTGGAGAGACGGGAGAAGGTGAAGAGACGGGAGAAGGTGGAGAGACGGGAGAAGGAGGAGATGGTGCTGATGGTGATGGGATTAATCCTAGGTTATCCCTGTTATGTAGACCAACAATCAAAAGCTTTTCACTCATGAATGTCACAACATCCCATTATCTTTGTACACCGTTACCTACCATGTAATTTCTTTATTTAAGATGGTACGGTGTGAGGATTTGAACGAAAATCTGGCTGTTATTTCTAACAGGTCGAATAACCTCGTAGAATAACTTCATTGACTGACTGTTCATACCGGATAAAAATAAATGCATAAATCAGAGAATTTCAAGATTTTACACCCTACCAGCATGTACTACAAAAGGCAAATTTTTTTAATTTTTAGTATGAATTTTACAACATAAAAAAATAATGTCTATCAAAATGGTTTTAAAACAGAGATAGGCCCACAGTGACATCCTTGTACTGAGTGTTAAAAACACTTTTGCTTTCTAAATATCTTGGCACTTCCGACTCACCTCAAAACTCGCGGCACGTAAGAGAGACGTTGGCAGCATACAAATGTAACACGATATGATAGTTGAGAAAATTTTTTACCTCTTTTGCAGGTGTTGAATAGTAAGGCTAGAAGAGTATGCTGAATGCCAATAAGATCAGGTACTGTTAAAGAGTAGGTAATCTAGAATCTCCCAAAATTTACCAATACCATTTTCCCAATGCAACCCCCCACAAGAATTGGATAAATTTTGTTTGAAATGGTGTAAATCTTGTTTTAAGTAGAATTGCGTGGTATCTTTCTTCGCAAAGTGTCTTCTACAAAAGCCTCGGGTCGACCAAAGCCTTGTGAGTGGATTTAGTAGACGGAAACTGAAAGAATCCTGTCATATAAATATATATATAATTCTAAGAGAGTTAGAGGTTGTGAATCCAACCAACTAAGGGATAATATCTATCCAATATACTGCTGGTAGAATACCCAATAATTACTGATATTTTCATATTTTACATATTATATATGTAACGCATAATATGTTATATATGTATATATATATTGTTATAATTGTCTTTTTAAAAGATAAATAAATAGACATAATATAATGTCTAAAAGTTGATGAATTCCACCTCTGATCCACTCCATTTTCTTATTGCTGTATATATATATATATATATATATATATATATATAT
>NC_068996.1:12928644-12929434 GCF_001194135.2 Octopus bimaculoides | reverse complement strand
TATATGAATAAAAATAAAAAAATATATAAAAAAGGGGTTTTGTATGATCGTGTATAGAGGAATATATTATTTAAAAGAGTTCCAACTCTGTCTGTTTTTTATGTTTTATTTATATTCTTATAAAATTAATGTGAGATATAGAATACGGGAGTGGCTGTGTGGTAAGTAGCTTGCTTACCAACCACATGGTTCCGGGTTCTGTCCTACTGCGTGGCACCTTGAGCAAGTGTCTTCTACTATAGCCTCGGGCCGACCAAATCCTTGTGAGTGGATTTGGTAGACGGAAATTGAAAGATGCCTGTCATATATATGTATATGACAACCGATGCTGGTGTGTTTACGTCCCCGTAACTTAGCGGTTCGGCAAAATTGACCGATAGAATAAGTACTAGGCTTACAAAGAATAAGTCCTGGGGTCGATTTGCTCGACTAAAGGCGGTGCTCCAGCATGGCCACAGTCAAATGACTGAAATATGTAAAAGAGTAAAAGAGACATACACACACACACACACACACACACACACACACACACTTATATATAGAGAAAGCCTTACATATAGACAGAAAGACTAAGAGATAGATAGAGACAGAGACTGACAGACAGACAGACAGACAGACACATATCAGACCTAACTCTGTGATAACCATCTTCCCTGTTTCTATCATCGTCATCACCATCGTTATCGTCATCGTCGTCGTCATCATCATCATCGTTAACTCTAGCTTCATCATCATCATCATCATCACCACAAATACCACCACCACCACCACCACCATCGCCGCCGCCACC
>NC_068996.1:12922538-12924739 GCF_001194135.2 Octopus bimaculoides | reverse complement strand
ATATATATACATACATACATACATACATACATACATACATACATACACACACACACACACACACATACTCACATACATACATACATACATACATACATACATACATACATACATACATGTAATTATATGCACACATACTCACACACACACACACTTGAAAGGAATTTCCTGTCATACCACTTACATCATATCTGAAATACAAATCAACATTGTCCAACGTCTCTGCCCTTGGTTTCTTTTGCTTTCGACAATGTTTTGACATATTATACATAAATAACAAATATCCTGTCCATACCAACCAGTCAAGAACGATGTTGTCGCTTATGTTTTTCTATGCTCCACTGGGAGTCACAAGTATATCTAATCCATATATGTAATCTATTTGTACCTTGCTTTGTTCAGAACAAATTTGTCAAATGGTCGACTAAATGACAGATTGATTGGACAGAAAATATTTACCGGAAGATCAAATTTTACTCTGCTTATTTTTGTCATCGTTTTTATACTGAGTACCAAGTTATTGCTATTAATAAACACCTATGATCAAAGATGATTCAGCCGTCATCTCTCATCTTATTTATTTATTTATTCATTTACTTATTCATTTATTTATATATTTATTTCATAATCTATATAATCTAGTAAATTTTTCATGTTTAAAGCAATAGGTTGTGAATGAAGCGAGATCAGGTTGCTATTTCTAGCAAACATGGCAACCTCACAATGGTTCATTGGTTGATTCGCTAACTTTCCTGTAGTACGTGTGTGGTTGTGTGATCTTAGATCGAAAGATGATGGATGGAAAAGGTCATGGCAAGTAATGTTTGATTGTGTTGAGAAGTGGAGGATATATCAATTTAGAGTTATAAAACAGCAGTAGAACTGTGCTGGGTCTGTTTATTAAGTGGAAAGCTTGAGACGGACAGCGAGGGTGGGAGTAAGTAATGTTAAACACGAGGCAGTGATCAGAAAAGCTGTTGGAAACAGAGTTTAAACTCGGAGATACATAGGATACGGTTGAATAAGTTGGTGGTGGTGGTTGTGGCGGTGGTGGTGATGGTGGTGGTGGTGGTGGTACAAGAAGGGCAACACAAATGGGAAAAGATTGCCATTAGTTGTTCTTGTCGCTAATGTTCTTGTAGCTATTGTTCTTGTCATTGTTATTGTTGTTATTATTATTATTATAATTATTATTATTATTATTATCATTATTATTATTATTATTATTATTATTATTATTATTATCATCTTGCATATTAAAACTGAAAATGTGTGTGTGTGTGTGTGTGTGTGTGTGTGTGTGTCGGTATGTCTTCATTTTGCGCCAAAACGGCTCGACCGATTTTTCTTAGACTTCAAACGCCTTTGCTTATGTGTCGGGGGAGGTTTTAAGTATAAATTGATTTCGAAAAAATGTTCGGCTAAACGGCGGGAGGAAATATATTTCGGCGCGGTTGAACGGTGGGCGTAATTATTTTAACCTTCCAAAGAAAATAACCCATTCCCTCCTTCGTAAATTATTTTTTAAGCTTCCAAGGGAAATAAATCATTCCTTCCTTCGTAAATTATTTGGTAAAAATGAAATTGAGTATACTTATTTCTTAGTATTTTAACTATTTTATTTCCTCAATTTATCCAGTACAAGGCTGAAACAAGTTAACGGTATTCTCCTAAACAGTAGATCCACTTATTTCGGTTAGTGATTTATTCACAAATATACCAACACTAGTGCTGCTGAGGATAATATTCTCTGGGAACGCACAAAAGCTTTTTTCACAGTTAATTACTTTGAATTGTTATTATCTCATATCTGATTAGCCTGTTTTTACGTAACGTTTCACGATTTTAGTATACATACCTCATTAGTATTTCCTCCTATGTTCTATATACTCTGGGAACATATTAAAGCCCTTTTCGGGGCTACTTTATTTGGATTCTTACTATAGGGTAATTAATTTCATGTTATTACATAACTGACCTCACAATTTGGGTATTCATAACTTATTGGGAATTCCTAAAAACAAGATCCTGTGTAAGACAGTTCGGTATTCTCAATAAATACTCAAAAACCGCTTTAAGGGCTACATACTTTGTACTGTTGTTAGCGAAACAGTTATGAGAATGGAACCAAGGGATAATCCCACTCTCCTGGGAATTACCGGACATGTCACCTGGTATATATATGTATATATATGTATATA
>NC_068996.1:12920865-12922438 GCF_001194135.2 Octopus bimaculoides | reverse complement strand
TATTATTATTATTATTATTATCATTATCATTATTATTATTAAGGTGGTGAACTGGCAGAATCGTAAGCACGTCGGTTATGGTACACAGAATAAGAATTGGAACATACAGAAATTCTAGAAGTCACCAAAGCAGCCGGGTGTCTAAGGAAAATCGTAATGTAAATTACAGCTTTTGCGTTTTATTCCTTCTCATAGTTGGCTTGTCAGCCCTGTTAGTTTCGTTAGACCCCAGTGTTGAACCCAATCCTGGGCCATTGGATTTCGTACCATTTAAATATGAATCAGAAATTGAAAAATCGACATTTCTGTCAGTGAAAAAACTTGTTTAAAAAACTGACAAAAGCTGATGATGTCATTCTATCAACGTATGGACGCTGGTTACTCTCATTCATAGTTTACGTTTAGTTTCTGAAATTTTGAATTTTCAATCATTTTTTGTTTTGAACTTGAGAAAGACAGACGTTCTGTCGAAATATTGTTCAAAGAATAAAACATCTACACAATCGAATCACACTCTTCGTCTTGACTATTTACCTTCGTGAAGAGTTACGTCAAACCTTTTTAAAAATATTATTATTATTATTATTATTATTATTATTATTATTATTATTATTATTATTATTATTATTATTATTGTTATTATTATTATTATTATTATTATTATTTTCTTTCAGTTTTGTTTCCATTTCTTGCTGAGTGTCTTCCCAACACCTAGGGTAAAAAAAACACTGTATACATTGGTAGGCTGTTAAAATAAACACACCAGATTGTTCATTTACAAATAGAAAAAGAGGGGAAGGAAAGACCGAGAAAAAAGGGAAAGAGAGAAAGACAGACAGAAGAAAAAAGACAGAAAGAAGAAGAAAAAAGCAAAATGAAAACAAAAGAAAGCAAAGAGGATAAAGGGATAAAAGGAAAGAAAATTCAGTGACAATGCTCTTCTCAATACGTGTGATGTACGAGTTAAGACAATTATTTGCATTTCCTGCATGGATCGTGAGCCAGAGATCATTCTCAAATAATTTTCAGTTCCTTTTTTCGATCATTCCAAGTGTTCCTACAATCACTGGTATTGTAACCGTCTTGAGATGTCACATCTTTTCGATTTCAATCAGCAAATCTTTATACTTTCTGAGCTTACAAAATTCTTTTCCCGAGATATTATGATCACAACATATGCTCATGTCAATCAATAAACAGATTTTATTGTTTTGGTCTTTCACAACAATATCTGATTTATTAGCTTTGATGGTCCGGTCTGTGCATACTGGAAAAGTCCCAAAGAATTGCTACACTTTCTTCCTTAGTTGCAGTTTCAGGGTGGTGCTTGTACAATTTGTCAGCAGTTTTGATTTTATAATGCCAACATATTATCCAGTGTAGATATTGGCCAAATCTATCATGTTCTGATTTATACTCTTCTGGTGCTAAAATCTTACACCCAGAGATTAGGTGGTCCACTCTTTCAATCCCATCGTCACAGAGTCGACACTTTGGGTCTACTCCATTTTTTGCTCCCATTTCTCCTTAATGTATTGAAGAGCACGTTGTTTAGTTATGTACATGTATATAT
>NC_068996.1:12916115-12920832 GCF_001194135.2 Octopus bimaculoides | reverse complement strand
ATATATATATATATATATATATACATATATATAGGTAATGAAAAATTATAGAGGTGAACTCTTTTCAAGAAACAACAGCGTAGGGCTCAATTTATTGAGCGATTAGATTAAAGTTTTAATTTGAAAGAGACAAGTTTCAAGGTCAATAATACTCCTCATCAAATCCAACCCATATTTAAATACACTGGGCATATATAAGCCATTATAAGCATGCTAATACATAACATAAAAAAACATATATATATACATATAATAGTGTAATTCCGTGCTCAAATCAAAGTCGGATAAGTAATTGCATAAATACATACAGATAAATTAAGAAGTTCAAGCTGATGAGATAGCAGTTCGCAATAATTCAAAAGGAAGTCCTCAAATGAATCCAATAAATAGAATGAGCTTTACGGCTGTTTCCGGGAATGTGCGAAGAAGTGTGTATGTAAGACCTTTTCAGCTTCGGTAATCTGTGGATTTTGTGGAAGTATGTGTATGTATGTATGTATGCATGTATGTATTTCAGTTGGGGACACGTTTTATTTCGGTACTAGTTCGTCTAAGCTGCATTTCAAGAATGTATATTATTACGTCGTCACTAAGTGCATCTTTTTTTTTTTGTTACCTTCATGTTTCAGAACCAACTTTAATTTCGAATTGCTTGTTTATTGCCGCTGGGGAGAAAACATCAAAGCTTCAATTTTCAATGGGAGATGAGATTGTATTAACTCCTGACCGCCTCCTTTTTGATGAAGGATTGTTCGTCATCAGCTGTATTGTTGTTCTCAAACATTGACCAGTTTATAATATTGAAGCTGTATTGGATTATAGGCGAGGATAACGTGTGCACGGGTTCAATTTTGTTTCTGGCATTCATCCCGTTTTCAGAATCACTTTTACGCAACGATAGCATTCCTTTCTTATTTTTCCCTCGTTAGTAACTCCATAATTTCATATTCTTCACAGTCACCTAGATATAATATTTATAACTGCCCACACATTCCAAGTATTTTTATTTATGTATTATTAATTATTATTATTATTGTTGTTGTTGTTGTTGTTGTTGTTGTTGTTATGTTTGACTGTATTTGTACAAGTTGGTTCCGAGTCTCACCCAGAGACCTCGAGAGGCAACAAGTTAGAAATTCATGTAGGTGTTATGCCTAGGGTGTCATATATTTGGTTTTGTACATAGTATTGTTCTAGAGAATGTTTAAGAAAATATAAGAAAATTATGAGTTTGTTTTAAAACTTGAGATTACATAGACAGTATTTTACGTAGGATATGGGCAGTTCCCATGAGCATTATCTTTTGAATTTCTGCCGTTTTGGGGTTTCCTAGTATCTGAGCTATGTAGCAATCAGCACTTTTTGCTATCATTCCTAGGGCACCTATGACAACAGGTAGTGTTTTAGTCTTCAGGTTCCACATTTTGCCAATTTCTATTTCAAGATCTTTATACTTGCTCAGTTTTTGGTAGGTCTTGACAGATACGTTTATGTCGATTGGGACAGTCATATCAATGAGGAGGCGTGATTTTTGTCTGAAGTCTTTCAGTATGATGTCTGGCCTATTTGCATCTATCCTTCTGTCAGTTTGAATGGTGAAGTTCCAGAGGAGTGCGATATGATCATTTTCAAGTACTGGGGGTGGTTTGTGTTCCCACCAGTTTTTATCTTGGGGCAGGTCCAGGTTTTTGCAAATTACCCAGTGAATATATTGTGCTGCTCTATCATGCCTACTGAGATACTCTGTAAGTGCAAGAAGACTGCACATAGAGACAATATGATCGATGGTTTCATTTTGTTGTTTACATACATGACACGTTGGGCTACTGCCGTTTTTTAATATGTTGGCCTAGTAGTTCCTTGTAGGTAGGTATTGATCTTGGGCTGCTATGATAAACCCCTCTGTTTCTGATTTTATGCCAGAAGGCACAAACCATTGATGAGTAAGGGCTTTGTCAACATCAGCGTTATTAGCTCTTTTGGGGTATTTGCTATTGAGCGGTTTTTCTTGCCATTTATCAGTAAGAATATCTAAGGCAGTAATTTTAGCATGGATTTTCATACGCTTAGCTTTTTCTGTGCTTGTTTCCAGTACGTCTAATTCTGGGATTTGTTGTATTTCGAATTCACTTAGATATTCCTTTGCCTGCTTTGTTACTGAGTAAGATGCTTTCTTGTTTTTATGCTTTAAGACAAGTTTTAACATCTAGTCATCAGAGTTTTTCAGGTTGTGTTTAGGCCAATTGTGACAATCTTCATTGTTAATACCAGTTGTAAATGTCCACGGCCTCCCTCTTTTCTTGGCAGATAAAGACGTTCTATATCTGCCTTAGGGTGGTGCATTCTATGCATTGTCAACAATTTTCGTATTTCTCCGTCAAGATTACGTATTTAGTAATTGACCAGTTAATGATATTGAAACTGTAAGTCACAACCGGTATGGCTAAAGTATTGATCGCTTCGATCTTGTTTCTTGCATTCAGCTCTGTCTTGAGTATTGCTCTTACCTTGCGATAACATTCTCTTCTAATCTTTTCCCTCATCATTGAATGTTTGATTCCATCACCTTCAAATACCCCTGGGTATTTGTAGCTCTCCGCTGGTTCTAACTCCTTTTATAACATTCTGCTGATCAAGATTAACGTTGAATGTTTCTGTCACTTTTCCTTTGATAAAGGTAGCTTTTGCACATTTATCGAGGCCAAATTTCATCCTGTCATCACTGAATTATTTGTCCCCCCCCCCCAACATCGCTTGACAACCGATGCTGGTGTGTTTACGTCCCCGTAACCTAGCGATTCAGCAAAAGAGACCGATAGAATAAGTACTAGGCTTACAAAGAAGAAGTCCCGGGAGTCGATTTGCTCGACTAAATGCGGTGCTCCAGCATGGCCACAGTCAAATGATTGAAACAAGTAAAAGAATAAAAGAGTAAAAGAGTAAAAGAGTATATTCAGTCAAGACAGATGTTAGTATTTTATACATTTTTATTAAGCAGGTTATGAGTCTATAATTTTTTGGTTCATTTGTTACTTGATTTTTTGGAAGTAGGAATGTTACACCATTAACTAGCCAAGAGGGAATCATACTAGATTGCTGCAAAACATTGTTGTAAGGTTTTGTTAGTAATTCATGGCTCTCTGGGAAGGCATTCAACCAGAAGTTAGGAATTTTATCCTTTCCTGGAAACTTCCATTTGCTTGACTTCTCGAGAGCAGATCTTACATCCTCTACCTTGATACCCTCCCACTTTTGCTCTTCTACGGAGTCTAACTCTGTAGATATTCTATCGTTTCCACATTATATATGGAAGCCATATATATTAATATGGTTTCCATATTATATTTTTTCTTTAATTTTCGGATTTCTGTTGGTTTGATAGTCTTGTCAAACTTAAGGGTTTTAAACATTCTTTGTCAGACCTAAATAGCTGAATTTAGTGTTGAATACGCTCTTGCCAAGTAGGCTTCTTGTGGGAATGTTGTCGTTTTCTAATCTTTCCACCTTATAGAATCATTGAGATTTTTGCGGATGCATAGTACAGGTGGTTGAGATCTGTAATATCAACATCATTAGCTGAAATTATATCCTTAAGTGCAAGATGGATTTTACCAATTACTTTCAGGTTTTGATTAGAGTTGCGAATTTTTGGGAGAGTGTCTCGTTCATGCATACTGGTTTCTTAAATTTTCAGCCATTCAGTCATGATTTGATTTTTTCGATCATCTATTTCAGTTGGGTCAATTTCTGTGTGACTTTCTTCATCTATTTGATTTTCATGTGCCTTAGTGTTTATGGTTGGTTCAGATAGTTTTTCACTTTGCTTATCAGTTACATTGACTCTTTCCATCATTACTGCATTTTCATCAGACCAGGGCTGGTCTATAATTATTTTCTCAATAGTATCTTCTTTTCTTGCAACTTCGTTCCTTTTATTCCTTACTGATTGTTTAATTCGGTCAATCTCTAAATCCTCTGTCACATTCCTTTCTTGGTAGGTAGAGTCGGTGGGTATTGTTTTTAGGTTGGAGAGTGTTGTGCATTTCGAGCAGCTTTCTAATTCTTCTAGCCAAAAGTTTTGTAGCTCGTCCTTTTGACCATTTTATAAAGGGAACAGAGAATCTTCATATTATTACCAACCGTCTTTACGTTCTGAGTTCAAATTCCGCCGAGATCCACTTTGCCTTTCATCCTTTCGGAGTCAATAAAATAAGATACCAGTCAAATAGTGAGGTCGATGTAATCAACTAGTCTCCAACTCCAAATTTGCAGGCTTTGTGACTATATTAGAATGAATTATTATTATTATTATTATTATTATTATTATTATTCAGTAGTTTTATTTTTATAACGTGCTTTCACTTCACTACCGAGCGCAGCTCTGTGCGCCTTGGGTATGTGCTGTGGTTTGCTGTGGTGCTCTTATGTTTACTGTATTGAAAGTGTTTTGCGTAGAATGTGTGCAGTACCCAGTAGTGCAATTTTCTGTATGTTATATATATTTGTAAGTCCTGGTGTTTTTGTTATGTATTTGTCTGAATATTTTTTTATTATACCTAAGGCTCCTACTATGATAGGAATTGTTTCTGTTTTTAGATTCCACATTCGAGTTATCTCTATTTCCAGGTCTTTGTATTTTGAAAGTTTTTCCATTTCTTTTAGAGAAACGTTGTCATCTGCTGGTATTGAAACATCAATTAGAAGGCATTTTTTTCCT
>NC_068996.1:12912298-12912772 GCF_001194135.2 Octopus bimaculoides | reverse complement strand
ATTTCTGTTGTCAGATTGTTTTGCACGTTCATATCTTCGTATTTTTTTCTTAACAAGCTTACAGTACGTACTTCTCGGTTGTTATTCTTGGGTGAAATAATACCGGTGTTATTTAATATGTTTGTAATTTTTTTGTACATGGTGTTTTGGGGTTCGAAGATGGTCTGATTTTGATGTAACACGTGTGTTTACGATCGCTGTGCGGGTAGTGGAGGTATCAAGTTAAAATACATCATTATATTTGGAAAAATAGGAATAAATTTCAATGAGTATTACTTACTCGGGTATAGTCCAACCCTTTGTCAGCTATATTTGGGCTCCATGCGATGTCTTTATTTCCGATGTTTTTGGATAAGTTTCGGAGCAGTGATTTATCGTACTCACATGTTAAACTTCCCCGGTGTTATTCTTTTTATTATTATTATTATTATTATTATTATTATTATGGTAATAATTACCGTTATTATTACTAAG
>NC_068996.1:12905550-12910772 GCF_001194135.2 Octopus bimaculoides | reverse complement strand
GGTGGTGGTGGTGATGATGATAGTAGTAGTAGTAGTAGTAGTAGTAGTAGTAGTAGCGGTGGTGGTGGTGGTGGTGGTGATAGTAGTAGCGGTAGTAGTAGTAGTAGTAGTAGTAGTAGTAGTATAGGGAGCTATTTACATGCTAGTTCATTGTCGCCAGGTTTAGTTGAAATAAGACTCTTCGAATCTCAAGAGAATTTTCTCAAGGGTTTCGAAGAATACAGAAAAAACACTTTTCTTGCAGATCGACAATGGTTTTTCAATTCCAATATACTTCATCATTAGAAAACAGCAAGTTAGACGGTTTGCTCTCGGTATTATTCATTATCAATGATATCTATTTAGGGAAAGGAGTCAATACTGAGAACTAAGATTCCGTTAAAAGCTTGTCGTAATATATGCGATATTGAAAGACCGTGACCATAAAAGATTAAGATATTTTTAGGTTGACGGTATTTTTCTTTGGATGTGGACAGTACTCATTAGAATAATTTTTTGTAGTTCTAATACTTTGGAGTTTCCTGTTATTTGGTCATAATGTTTAAGAGCGCCATTTGATATTGTCCTCAAAGCTCTAATGATCACAGATACAGTTGTTGTTCTTCTTAGATGCTACATTTTTGAAACCTCTATTTCAAAACGTAGCATCTAAGAACATAATGTACTTAACTTTTCAATTGATTTTACAGAAGTGTTCCAGTCTGCTGGGATTGACATATCTATGAGTAAACATGTTTTGTCAATTTTACCATAAAATCTGGTCTATTGCCGTGAATAGATCGATCAATTTGAACGCTAAAGTCCCAAAGAACGATGAGGTCTTTATTTCCTATTTTATATAGTTTTTATCTGCGTGTCCGATGCAATCACTTGCCGGATCACATTCAGCGCCTTGGGGCAAATGAAGCTTAGGAAATCTTTAAATATAAATAAAAGTTTGTGGAAACGAATGAGGAGGGCTGTACAGAAATACGCTTATTTAATACAACACAACTCACATTTAAATTGAAAAGGTTTTTCTAAAGATGTGGTTGGTACTTGTCTACACAATCGCTTGGATTTCTTTCAGATATTCTTCTCCTAGGAACCTATCTAGATGTTTCTGACATCCCTCTTTTATCACGCCAAGAACACCTACATTAATAGGGACAAATTTTGCTTTAAGATGCCACATCATTTTTGCTTTAATTTCCAGGTCCTTGTATTTACTGAGCTTTACAAATCCCTTGACAGATATACTCTTATCAGTGAGGACGCTTACATCTAACATATTACAAGTAATTTCTTCTTTGTCTTTAACTATTATGTCTGGTCGATTATCCTGGATTGTTCCATCAGTTTTGACCGAAAACCTCAGAGACATGCTTACCGTTAACTCAGGATGGCTCAGGATTGTTCAGGATGGTGTTCATACAACAGTATTACCTATTTGACAGTGCCTATATATTTTCCAATGTAAATACTGTACTGCCCTAACAAGGCGATTTTATATTCTTTTGGTGTTAGCACAGGACAGACCGAAACGAGATGGTCTATTGTTTCACCAAATGTGTTGCAGAACTTGCGTTGTGGATCAGCACCATTTTTAAGTATATTAGCCTGGTAATTTCTGGTAAATGTACTCTGATTTTGTGCTGCTAGTATGAAACCTTCAGCCTCTGCTTTCAATCCTGAACCCCTCTATCCCTGATGGGTTGTTCCTTGGTTCAACTCACCATTTTGATTTCTAAGAATATCTTGCCTATGCAGGGGCTTCTGGCTCCACCGCTCCCCAGTTTGTTCTGCTCGTTCTTTTTAGCAATCTGCTTAACTTGGTTTGCTTGTTTGGTAAAAGTGGTTTCAGGTTCTTTATCTAATTCCGAATTAACGTCAAGTTCCTCTGCGAATATACAAACTTCCTTGACAATAGAATGTGACTTTTTGCTGCGTTCATGTTCGCACTCAAACCGCAACTTCCATCCCTCTGTACTTGATAAGTACGTGTTCTTCCTTTAAGTGTAGGTTTTATACCAGAGTTCTAATTGCATCACGCCTCTTCCCTCACTGCTTCTAGGTAGGTACTGACGGTCAACCTCTGCCTTAAGGTGGTGCATGTTGTTAGAGATCAATAGTTTCTTGTCTTCTTGTCTATTATTATTATGATTATTATTATTATTATTACTATTATTATTATTATTATTATTATTATTATTATTATTACTATTATTATTATTATTACCACTACTACTACTACTACTACTACTACTACTACTACTACTACTACTACTGCTACTATTATTATTATTATTATTATTATTATTATTATTATTATTACCACTACTACTACTATTATTATTATTATTACCACTACTACTACTACTACTACTATTATTATTATCATTATCATATTTCAATTCTGTTTCCACTTCTTGCGGTGTGTCTTCTTGATACCTATGGCAAAGAAATGCACTGTATATACTGGTAGGCCATTAAAATAAACATACCAAATTGCCCATTTACAACGTCATGTGATAGAGAAAAAGGGGAAGAAAGACAGAGAGAAAAAATTAAAAATTAGAAAATAAAAAAGTAAACTAAGAAAATAAAGGGGAAAAAGAGAAAGAAAATTCACAGCAACAATGTTCTTCTCAATACGTGTGACCAGTTACCAGTTAAGACAATCTCTTGCACTTCCTGCACGGATGGTAATCCAGGGATCATTCTTAAATAATTTTCAGTTCCTTTTTTGATCATTCCAAATGTTCCTACAATCACTGGTATTGTAACCGTCTTGAGATGCCACATCTTTTCGATGAGCAAATTTTTATATTTTACGAGTTTATCAAATTCTTTTCCCGAAATTTTATGTTCACAGGGTACGATCATGTCAATCAATAAACAGATTTTATTGTTTTGATCTTTTTCAACAATATCTGGTTTCTTTGCTTTGATGATCCGGTCTGTACATACTGGGTAGTCCTAAAGAATAGTAACATTTTCTCCCTCAGTTACAGCCTAAGGGTGGTGTTTGTACCATTTGTCAGCAGTTTTGATTTTATAATGCCGGCACATTATCCAGTGTAGATATTGGCCAACTCTGTCATATCTTGATTTGTACTCTACTGGTGCTAAAACCTTACACCCAGGGATTAGGTGGTCCACTGTTTTTATCCCATCATTGCAGCATCGGCACTTTGGGGCTACACTATTTTTTATCATATTGGCTGGATAAATCAGGGTCAATAAGTTCTGATCTTAGGCAGCAAAAATAAAGCCTTCATTCTCTGCCTTTAGCCCTGAGCTCCGTAGCCAGTGATGGATGCTACAGGCTTGTTTGCTAGGGGCCACATATTTGCCATTCAGAGGTTGTTGTTCCCACCTATCAGCCAATTGTTCAAACGCATTTTGCTTTGCTATTTATTTAACCTTCTTTGCAACTACAGTTGCTGCACTTCCCTCATGCTGTTCAACCTGGGTATTATGCATAAACTCACTTGAAAAGTTGTTGCTCTCCTTCATAACAGAATATAACTTCTTACATCTTTCATGGTTTTCAACGAGCTTTAGCATCGTTCGATGTTTCAAGGTATTTTGCCAGTCCAATTGTGGTGGATTTGTAAGAGATTTCAAATTGGATCAAGCCTCGAGCCACTTGAGCTCTGGGTAGGTAAAGACGAACTACATCTGCCTTTAGGTGGTGCATCTTATTGCAAGTCAGCAGCTTACGGATTTTCCTGTCAACCTTCTTTATTTCGCTCATATTCCAGTTCAACACATTGAAACTGTAAATAGCAACCGGAACTGCTAAGGAATGTATAGCTAACACCTTGTTACGTGCTCAAATTTCAGGACTGCTCGAACTCTCCTGTAAGACTCCTTCCTCATCTTCTCTTTCATACTTGCATGTTGAATGCCATATTCCTCATTTATTCCGAGGTATTTGTAAATTTGTTCCTGCTCGAGTACTTCTGTAACTGTGTCAACATCAATACCACCCACTGAATGTGAAGTCTTCAGTTTCCCTTTCTGGAAAGTGGTCTTAGCACATTTAGCAAAACCAAATTCCATCCCTATGTCATCATTGAATGCTTTCACAATACGTAGTAATCCTTCAAGCTCATTATTGTCTTTGCCATAGAGTTTTAAGTCATCCATATAAAATAGATGATTTATTTTCTTGTCGCCAATGGTTAAGGTCAAACAACTAACAAGCAAATCTGTGGTATTAAGCAGAATATATGCTGTAGCCCATCTTTTATACCAAGACAAAACAATGTTCATGATAACACCTCCAATCAGTTAAGATCAAAAGCCGTGAGAGCTACGGCCTGATATTGCATCAGGGCATTACTAGTATCATGCCTAACGCACTCAGCTTATTGTTGGGGAGATCTTTAATGTAGCTATGAACTAAGGTGGTCCTTTCATTTCAAGTATTGAGGATTCTGCAGAGATTCCTTACACTGCCAAATAATGCTGTTTTCTGGATATGCTATATTTTCATTTTTATTCCTAACATTTCCAGTCAATTTACTCACTGTACCTATGGCACCAACAATTATTGGAACTGTATACTCTCTTTTCATTGACCACAGCTTTTTGATTCCTTTCCTCAGAGCTATATTACGTCAGTTTTTCTCTTTTCGACAATTCTACTGTCTCCAACGCAGGTGATGTCTATGATCAAGCACAATTTTTCTTCTTTCTCTACCAGTAAAATATCAGGTTTCCTATGTTCGATTTATGATCACACTGGATCATGATGTCCCAAAGGATCATAACTGTCAGTTTCTACCACACCCTTTGTCTCATGCACATACCATTTTCTCGCTCTTTCCAATCCAGAATTGATATACAGTTCCCACTGGACCATTCTGACGATATTGTAATGCCTTCTCTTATATTCTCATTGTTTTGTCATGCCTTCTCATGCTGCATTCACTTAAAATATGCCACAATGTCTCTCCAGCTTCACCGAACGTTCTCCATTTGTCTGATTATGCTGATTGATCAATTTTGTGCTTGATGTAATTAGTTTTAAATGCTTGTTATTATTATTTATATTATTATCATTATTATTATTATCATTATTATTATTATTATTATTATTATTATTATTATTATTATTATTATTATTATTATTATCATTATTATCTTTATTATTATTATCCTCATCATCATCATTATTATCATAATTATCATTATTATTATTATTATATTATTATTATTATTATTATTATTAT
>NC_068996.1:12902414-12905128 GCF_001194135.2 Octopus bimaculoides | reverse complement strand
ATCATTATTATTATTATTATTATTATTATTATTATTATTATTATTATTATTATTATTATTATCACTATTATTATTAGGGCGGTGAGCTGACAGAATTGTTAGTACGCTGGACAAAATGCTTTACGTTCTGAGTTCAACGCTGCCTGGGTCGACTTTGCCTGTCATTCTTTCGGGATCGATATAAAATAAGTACCACTTGAACACTGGGGTCGATATAATCGACTTAGCTCTGCTCCGAAGCTACTGGCATTGTCTCAAAATTTGAAATTTGCAGCAGCAGCAACAGCATCAGTAGTAGTAGTAGTAGTAGTAGTAGTAGTAGTAGTAGTAGTAGTAGTAGTAGTAGTAGTAGTAGTAGTAGTAGTAGTAGTAGTAGTAGTAGTAGTAGTAGTAGTAGTAGTAGTAGTAGTAGTAGTAGTAGTAGTAGTTTAAGACCCAGATTAGTCCCGATCGAGCAGACTCGTGATCAAGCCGGAATCAACATTGAACCATACGAACGTACTTAGGGCAACAAGGAAAAAAGGGTATCTCAGAAATTCTTTCAAATGTCAGATATACTATAATGCCAATGATAAACAATGACAGTCTTTTTGCTAATGAATAAAAAATGTTGAAAAATTTGCATTATTTTCTTAGCTGTTATGTGTGTGTGTGGTTGTCTGTGTGTGCGCTTATATATATATATATATATATATATATATATATATATGAGTGTATATACACATATATATATGTGTGTGTGTCTTTATATGTAGCTATATATATTTATATATACACATATACACATACATACGTTCACACACACACACACACACACATACACACACACAGATATATATATATACACACACGCGTATATGTACATATATATTACATTAAAATATATAAATTGTATGTAAATATTACTGTTATTTATTTAATGTTAATTAAATTAAATTAACAAAACGGGCTATATTTAATAAGTCGTGAATGTTTGGCTTGGGGAATGGTCTGAAAGAAAATTGAAATAACTATGATGTAAATGAAAAACTAAGATGGCGCATAGTTTAGTGGTTCAGGAGTTGGAATAACAATCGTAAGATCGTTAATGGATCGAGTGGCAGTTTAATCGAACTGTAACAAACGGGTTAACTCAAACTGCAGCTGATGGGTAAAATCAAACTGACTGGCTAAGCCACTTATCAATTTCAAATTCAGTTTTCCTCCGAATTAAGTTGACTGTTTTTCTGTGATTTTTTTTATTTTATGACAAGTATTTTATTTCTTTATTGCTCACAAGGGGCTAAACATAGAGGGGACAAACAAGGACAGACAAAGGGATTAAATCGATTATATCGACCCCCAGTGCGTAACTGGTACTTATTTAATCGACTCCGAAAGGAAGAAAGGCAAAAATCGACCTCGGCGGAATTTGAACTCAGAACGTAACAGTAGAGGAAATACCGCTAAGCATTTCGCCAGGCGTGCTAACGATTCTGCCGCCTCCCGAAATTCAACGCCAGTCTTCCTTCCGTTTAACCATTGAGTTAAGGAGTATCATTTCTTAAACGATAAATCAGATTGTTGTCATTGAAGTAATGGTTTCATGCCAGATATTACACAGCCAAGTGTTTATGATTAAAATAACTGAAACAGTTTCCAACTGTATGGAAGTATTCATGATAATTCCTGTAGACATCACTATGACTTTGCCTACGTAGTTCTATCACTCATTTAGGATACTGTTTGATAAACTAATAATACTAGTTGCTGGAATTATCTTTAGGAATGATTTAATCTTCTTAAAAATAATCGGTTGAGCTTCAAACAGCCAAAGAGCCGTTAATGAAAACCAGATTTAGGAGAACAACACTTATGCCGATTAAATAATTCGGTATCTGTAATGTGTTGTTGATAATAAGATTATAATTTTTCTAAGTATTAACTAAATGTTTGGATAAAAGGGAACAGCGGATCGGCAGAATCGTGGATTGTTGGCTTTAAGGCTACCTTTGCAATTGATTCAAACCTAGCCGAAATCAAATTTTAAAATCAATGAATAAAGTTCCAATTTAGAGCAGTGAACCAGTAAAAGTCTTCGAGTCTTGGATTATATATCGTTTGACCATAAGGGAATGTCTCTTCTTTTTTTTTTTTTTTCTTACGTCTTAATTTTCTGAGTCTTTGAATTCTATCTCAAATTTTATCTCTTATTACCAACCTCTTTATGGCAGGAAAGAGGAATGTTTGGCCCTAGTTAACTGTGCTAAATCTCTAATGCCAGTTTGAATGATGTGTCTATTGGAACAATATATCAATCGCAACGAGATACAAAAAACCAATTTTTTTTCTAAAGTGAGATGCGTGATATGATAGGACAAAAAGACCAAGTCTTTAAAAAAACTTGCCTTGTTTTTGTTTTAGTTTGTCTTATTTTTAAGCTTTTACACACATGCTCATATTCATATATACTTCATATATATATATATATATATATATATATACATACATATATATTCTTTTTTTTTCTTTTACTTGTTTCAGTCATTTGACTGCGGCCAAAATGGGTTTTTAGTCGATAGTACTAATTCTACCGATTCCCTTTATCGAACCGCTATTTTACGGGAACGTAAATACACAAGGATCGGTTATCAAGTGATGGTGAAGGGACAAACACAGACACAACGACATACACACATAAATATATACATATACATGTGTGTGTGTGTGTGTGT
>NC_068996.1:12900903-12901249 GCF_001194135.2 Octopus bimaculoides | reverse complement strand
ATACATACATACATACATGCAAACATACATACATACATGCAAACATACGTAGATACATATATATATATATATATATATATACACACATACATACATATATATAGATACATACATACATACATGCATACATACAAACATACATACATACAGACAGACAGACAGACAGACAGACAGTTGTATACTCGCAACATTAAATATGTTTCTGTTTGTGCGTGTGTGTATGTGTGAGTCTGTCTGTTGGTCTGTCTCTGTGTGTGCGCGTGTGCGTGCGCGTGTGCGTGCGTGCGTGCGTGCGTGCGTGCGTGCGTGTGCGTGTGTGTGTGTGTGTGTGTGTGTGTGTGTGTGT
>NC_068996.1:12898622-12900838 GCF_001194135.2 Octopus bimaculoides | reverse complement strand
TGTGTGTGTGTGTGTGTGTGTGTGTGTGTGTGTGTGTGTGTGTGTGTGTTTTAAGTAGTAGTATTTTATGTAATCTTTGGTTCTGACCAGTCAGAAAGTCACCATTGGTTTCACGTCTATATTATTGATCGAAGCAATATAGGTGACTCATGAGGCCTCGATGGTTGGAAGTAAATAACTTCTTCACTAATAAAGATAAGTATATGGTCTTCATCAGTAAGGTTGTGAAAAAAACCCTGAAACAAAATTCTTTGAAGCGAAAGACCCTTTTGGTCGAGATTGATTTATATCCCTTTGAACCGTTCCAGTTGAATCCGAAATGGATCAGTTGATGAACAATTTCCTTTCACTAACCAGCAAGTGATGAAGTCCATGTTTTCAACACGAATTTTTTTCCATGTGGGCACCGACTAAACACTTCAAATTTGAAATTTAAAAAGGTCCCGGATCAAGTGAATTTATCTGGATCCTTGCCCTTTCGGCCAAGCAAAGTTTTTATCGTCAGCTCCCGTTTAGGCATGGTCCAGGTTATTCCGGGAGCTTCCATTTAATCTTGTACGGCGTTCCTCTTCTTTAAACGTCATATGCCGTTGGCTAGAAACGTAACGTTGCATCTCTCTGAGATTCTAAAAGAGGACCAGTGGTTTTTTTGGTTGCAGTTTAAAGTCGCAGCTTAAAAGAAATATGTTGCTCCAACATCTTACTGCGTATGTATCCTTATGTTGTTTCTTGTGCTGCCACTATCGCCGCCGATGCTGCTGGTGCTGAAGGACATCACCTCTGTCTCGGAGCTGCAACGACCGCTGTCTGGGCGTTCACTGTTAACTCTACATGAGCACCCTGCCTCTATACGGGGTTTAGGGGCGTTCACTAAAATCTTTTTCACACTGGTAGTGACTCTTAAATTTGTGTCCATTAAATAATCGTTCGTACCTATGGGATTTCGTGAAATGTTTATCCATTAATCCAAGGAAAATCCTCCCCACGTTGATTTTGACGTTGAGTGAGAAGAACGGAGCAAGCCAAATGACCTTATGATGGTGTTTTCTCTTATAGGTGCCAGGTCCTAACATAAAGGAGATGAGATCCTTAAACCTGCTGGTTGTCAATGCCTCGTTGTAATAGAGGGCCACAGCGTCGAAAATCTCTTTAATTCCAAATGACAAGTTGTCGTACGTTAACACACCCTCCTACCACACGTCTCTTGTGCTTAAGACCGTGCTGAAGCGTGTCAATAAGAGGATTTCGAATCTATCCTGGAATGAGAACAACAACAATGGTAATAATAATAATAATAATAATAATAATAATAATAATAATAATAATAATAATAATAATAATAATGATGATAAATGGCATTCTTGCTGATAAATGGTATTCTTACTGATAAATGACAAGAAAAACTTCTGAATGGCAAATACCCAAAAAGTGCTAATAACGCCGTGTTGACAAAGCCCTTACCCATCAATGGTTTGTGTCTTCTAGCTTAAAATCAGAAACAGAAGAGTTTATCATAGCAGCCCAAGATCAGTACCTACCTACTAGGAACTACTAGGCCAACATATTAAAAAACGGCAGTAGCCCAACGTGTCTTGTATATAAACAACAAAACGGAACTATCGATTATGTTGTCTCAATGTGCAGTCTTCTTGCGCCTACAGAGTATCTCATCAGGCATGATAGAGCAGCACAATATATCCACTGGGTAATTTTCAAAGACTTAGATAAAAACTGGTGGGAACACAAACCACCCCCAGTACTTGAAAATGATCACATCGCACTCCTCTGAAACTTCACTATTCAAACTGACGGAAAGATAGATGCAAATAGGCCAAACATCATACTGAAAGACTTCAAGCAAATTTCATGCCTCCTCATTGATATGACTGTCCCAATCGATATAAACGTATCTGTCAAGACTTACCAAAAACTGAGCAAGTATAAAGATCTTGAAATAGAAATTGGCAAAATGTGGAACCTGAAGACTAAAACAATACCTATTGTCATAGGTGCCCTGGGAATGACAGCGAAACGGGCTGATTACTACTTAGCTCAGATACCAGGAAACCCCAAAATGGCTGAAGTTCAAAAGATAGTGCTCGTGGGAACTGCCCATATCCTACGTAAAATACTGTCTATGTGATCTCAAATTTTAAAACAAGCACATAATTTTCTTATGGTTTCTTAAACATTCTCTAGAACAACACTATGTACAA
>NC_068996.1:12896564-12898321 GCF_001194135.2 Octopus bimaculoides | reverse complement strand
AAGAAGAAGAAGAAGAAGAAGAAGAAGAACAAGAAGAAGAACAAGAAGAAGAACAAGAACAAGAAGAACAAGAACAAGAAGAACAAGAACAAGAAGAACAAGAACAAGAAGAACAAGAAGAAACAAAAAGTGGGAGACTACTACATGCAATAAAGCAACACGAGAAAAAGAAAACGCTTTTCTCTATACACAAGGGGGCAACAAAATACAAAAGAGAAACAAATTACATTGATATACTGACCTCAGATGACAACATAGCAAAAATGGTCAGAGACAAATAAGAACGTGAAAACAGAATTACGAAACATACTAAAGAAGAAATGGAGAGAAAAGTTACTCCATGGCCAATAACCCTAAAAGGTTTGACAAAGATGTGCAGGCATAAGTAAAAATCAAAAATGGCTCAAAAGCTCAAGACTAAAAGCTTAAACGAAAGGTCTGATTCTCGCTACATAAGACCAATGCCAGGCTACGAACAACTATGAAAGCAAAATATCGAAAACGGGCCCTAGCTCCAAATGCAGAATATGCAACTAGCACAATAAGACCGTTGGCCACATCAACTTTGGCTGTCCAGTCCTTGCCAAATCTGGATATAAATACAAACACGACCGAATAAGTAGTTATATCCACTGGACAATATGCCAGCACTACTACTTTAAAACTGACAATAAATTGTATAAACATGTGCCAAACAAGGTACAAGACAACGACCAGGCCTCAATCATCTGCAGTATGCCTATTCAAACCGACAAAGAAATCAAAGCTAATCTGCCAGACATAATAATCTAGGATAGAGAAAAAAACACCTGTTTACTGATAAATATTGCAATCGCTTCTGATCAAAATATTGTCTAAAAAGGAAAGACCTCGAAGTAAAAGACCTCGAAAGTAAAAGACCTCGAAATTGAAGTATTCAAGGTGTGGAGCATGAATGTCAAAACAATACCAGTAATGATTAGTTCAGTAGGCATGGTAAAAATAAAAACATATGAAAATAAACCTAGAAGCTATACCAGGATCTTCACCTTACACACTATCCAAAAAATAGCCCTGCTAGGAACAGCCCACATCCTACACAAGATGCTATCAATTCAATAATACAATTTAAAGAAAATAATTCACAAACACAGGACACTCTATACAGCAAATATCAAATGAAATAAACTACCACAAGCAATCCGGGTACCTAACGCATTGCACACATCACACAATACAAACACTGACACAACAGAAGCCTGCACCACACCTCAAAGAAAAAGGAAAGAAACTGACACAATACAGTACCGGGAAAAGTTTGCACACTCCCAGCGACAAAATGAACACACGATCCTGCACACACCTCGGTAACACGGATACGTAGCACTGATGCAGTAGAAATTTGCCTGAAACTACCAAACGTTGAACAATGGTACTATTCCTTATGATAATTTCAAATTTCGGCACAAGGCTAGCAGGTTTTGGAAAGGTACTAAATCAATTGCATCGACCCCGGTGCTCAACTGGTACTTATTTTATCGATCCCGAAAGGACGAAAAGCAAAATCGACTTCAGCGGAATTTGGACTAAGAATGCAAAGACGAACGAAATACTGTTAAGCATTTTGCCTGAAGTGCTAACGATTCTGCCAGCTCGACGCCTTCTACCAGCTCGATGCATTCTACCAGCTCGACGTCATATAACAATAATAATAATAGTAATAATAACAATAATAATGGGGAGGAGGAGGAGGAGGAGGAGGAGGTGGTGGTGGTGGT
>NC_068996.1:12895527-12896032 GCF_001194135.2 Octopus bimaculoides | reverse complement strand
AGAAGAAGAAGAAGAAGAAGAAGAAGAAGAAGAAGAAGAAGAAGAAGACAATAATAATACTAATAATAATAATAATAATAATAATAATAATAATAATAATAATAATAATAATTTTTTCTATTATAGGCACAAGGCCTGAAATTTGGAGTGTGCGACTTGTTGATTACATCGACCTTAGTGTTTCATGGGTACTTAATTTATCGACGCTGCAAGAATGAAAGGTGAAGTCGACCGCGGTAGAATTTGAACTCAGAATGTGAAGACAGATGAAATGCCGCTATGCATTTCACCCGGAGTGTTAACGATATTCTGCTAGCTCCGAATTCTGGCACACGGCCAAGTTAGGAGGAGGGAGTTAACTCTACTGTACATCGACCCCACCCCCACCCCAGTATTCAATAATAATGAGGTCGATGGCCACCACCACGACAAGCATGATGGCGTAGCAGTAGTAACAGCAATGACGGAGGCCATCACCACCAACACCACTTCTACGACGACTACC
>NC_068996.1:12892309-12895243 GCF_001194135.2 Octopus bimaculoides | reverse complement strand
TTTTTTTTTTTTTTTTCTATCGACTCGATCACTAACATATGATAAGGATCGAAGATGAAACTGTTCCAAATATAGTGTAAAAATAATTATTATAGTGTAAAAATAATTATAATAATTGTTGATCTGTTAAGTATGAATAAAATTGTCCTTCCCCTAAACATGTAAATCGACTTGAAAAAATATTTCTGTAATTTTTAAAATTATCTCTCCTTTTCTTTCAGAGCTTTTAACATTTACCGCTAGATTTTCATTTCGATTAATTAGGAACAAGTACGGCTTTTAGCTGATCACCCTTCAACTTTACTATCCAAATTCAGGCACATACTAGTTATTTCCCTTAGATCTTATTAACTTTTCGTTACGAAAGGACTCTCTTAAAGGGAATGTCCATAACTGTTACTACCGTCAAAATTAGTTCGTTAAATCTTATTACAGCCTCCAGTCCTGTGATATTTCGTTCATCTCTTTTTGTACACTTATACATGTATGAGTGTGCGTGTGCGCGTGTGTGTGTGTGTGTGTGTGTGTATGTGTGTATATATGCATAAATATATACACACACGTTGATAGACTAATAGGACAGACAGATAGATAGATAGACAGACAGGTAGATAGATAGATAGACAGACAGACAGACAGACAGACAGACAGGTAGATAGATAGATAGATAGATAGATAGATAGATAGATAGATTTCTTTTATTAGCCACACAGGGCTCAACGAAGATGGGACGAATACTAGATAGATAGATAGATAGATAGATAGATAGATAGATAGATAGATAGATAGAGATATGTATAATGGTCTCAAATTTTGACACAAGGCCAGCAATTTCGACGGCGTGGGTAAGTGGATTGCAATGATCCCAGTGTTCACCCGATACTTGTTTTATCGAGCGCGAAAGGATAAAAGGCAAAATCGACCTCAGCGGAATCTGAATTCAGAAAAGTAAAGACTCATGAAATGCCGCCATGCATTTCGCCTGGCGCAGTAACGATTCTGCTAGCTCGCTGCCTCCATACAGAAATATGTATATTGTTGTTAGTTCTGTGTTGTTCTTGTCGCCGCCGTCGTCTTTATGTTTGCCCCTATGACCAGCCAAGACTATCCTGTCATTTTTCTCTTTTTGTTTTTTTCTTCTTTTTTTTACCTTTTCAGAGGCTTCCTTTTTTTAGGACGGTTGACTGCGATATATAGAGGGACGTGATTGCTATATATTGAACATGCTGAGTAACTGCATAGAGGCTAATTCTTCGTGTGTGTGTGTGTGTGTGTGTGTGTGTGTGTGTGTGTGTGTGTGTGTGTGTGTGTGTGTGTGTGTGTGTGTGTGTGTGTGTGTGTGTGTGTGTGCCTGCGTGTATGTGTGTACCTGCGTGTGTGTGTGTGTGTACGTCTGTCTGTCTGCGTGTACGTCTGTATGCACCTATGTGCGTGCATGTATGTATGTGTGTATGTATGTATGTATGTATGCATGTATGTATGTGTGCGTTTGTATGTATGTATGTATGTATGTATGTGTGTGTATATATACTGTAATGTAACTGCACACGTGCTGTTGGCGATTTCTTTTCTTTCTTTGGATTTTTTTTTTCTCCTTTCCGACGAAGAGTTATGCTCGAAACGTCAAAGTCTCTCTTTTCACGGAGCATCAAGCTAATACATCCCTTGTTGTGCACGTTCTCATGTTGTCCGTTAATTTTATTCGTTTATTTGAATTAATTGTTTTTTTTAATTGATTACACACACACGCAAACATACAAAAACACACACATACATTTTGTTGTTGGCACTCCGTCTCTTACGACGTCAAGGGTTCCAGTTGATCCGATCAACGGAACAGCTTGCTCGTGAAATTAACGTGCAAGTGGCTGAGCACTCCACAGACACGTGTACCCTTAACGTAGTTCTCGGGGATATTTAGTGTGACAAGGCTGGGCCTTTGAATTACAGGCACAACAGAAACAGGAAGTAAGAGTGAGAGAAAGTTGTGGTGAAAGAGTACAGCAGGGTTTGCCACCATCCCCTGCCGGAGCCTCGTGGAGCTTTTAGGTGTTTTCGCTCAATAAACACTCACAACGCCCGGTCTTGGTATCCAAACCGCGAGTTCGCTGCCCTAACCACTGGGCCATTGCTCCTCCACTACAT
The DNA here is from genome assembly GCF_001194135.2 of Octopus bimaculoides. Classification (NCBI taxonomy): domain Eukaryota; kingdom Metazoa; phylum Mollusca; class Cephalopoda; order Octopoda; family Octopodidae; genus Octopus; species Octopus bimaculoides. The sequence continues at coordinate 12,893,098 of NC_068996.1, read as the reverse complement.
ACATACATACATACATACATACATACATACATACGTGTGTGTGAATGTGTGTGTGTACATTTTTATTTTTTACTTGTTTCAATCGTTGGATTGTGGCCATGCAGGAGCATCGCCTTCAAGGCTTCAAGGTTTGAACCTTACGAATCAATCTCAGTTCATTTTCTTTTTAAATCTAATACCGAAGTGCAGGTTTACTATTTACTTTTTAAATCTTACCGAAGTGCAGGTTTACTATTTTCAAATGGTTGAGAGAGACACGCACAAACACAAATACACACACATTATGCTCACATGCTCACACACATACGTACATACACAATTATATATATAACAGTGGGAATTGAGTGAATCCACTCCTCACTAATGCCTCGCTATAGTGGGGGTGCAGCCCTGTTGAAGATTTCTCTACCGGCTACCATACTGTAGCTGGGGTGGTTGGAGTCTCTGTGGATATATACAGTTTTCTTTTCTCACTTGACCTTCTTGTAAGGATTGTCCGTCTTCAGGCCTAAGGTTACGTCCAGGAATTCGACACTTGTCAAATTGATGGTGAACTGTTAAACTGTTAAACTTTTATTGATCTCAACAATTATATAGAGAAGGATATGTTGATGCTATTTTCCAAATCTCTGTAGTAATGCATTTGAGCAGATATGGATCGATTAATATGCATGATTCATAGATAGCGGAATTATGTAATACAAATGTACCAGAAACGCGCGTAAGCTGATTAAAAATGTATCAGTTTCCAGTGTCGTGTGTGTGTGTGTGTGTGTGTGTGTGTGTGTG
>NC_068996.1:12887793-12891888 GCF_001194135.2 Octopus bimaculoides | reverse complement strand
ATATATGTATGTATGTATGTATGTATGTATATGTATGTATGTTATTTCTTTACTGCCCACAAGGGGCTAAACATAGAAGGGACAAACAAGGGATTGAGTCGATTACATCGACCCCAGTGCGTAACTAGTACTTAATTTTGCTTGTGGCCATATTAAAGGACTTTGGATACAAATGAGATTAAATGGATAAGATAGATAGGGTTTCAATAGCGAGGTTTCAAATTTTAAAATGGAACTTGTATTAGACGTCTACTTTCAGAAAAACCAACAATGTTTAAATAATTAATAATTATATTTTACATGGAGTTCCAATGCGAGAGAAATCACGTCAAAACAGTGAATCCCCTACAAGTTCTCGATTTGAAATATTTGACTGGGGATTACCTGGTTCTGGATTTGATTCTGTTGAACGACATTCAGAGCCTTTTACGGTCTACACCGACCTTGGAAGTGAATCGTCCTTCTTTCTCGTCTGGCTAAGCAATAAAATATTTTCTTTGACAGAAATGGAACAAGCGTAGACAGCAGTGGATTAATCATTGAACAAAATAAGCACATGCTTATGGCATCAAGAGAAAATGGGGACACCACAGAAATGATAAATGGTTTACGGCACGAAAGAAATCACTTTAAACTTGCTAAAATAATATTCGAAGTGGTTTATATAATTGGAAATATAATTTCGAAATGTTCATGATGTCATTGTGAGGATCTGATAAAAGACTTTATAATTTACAAAAAGGTAGAAAATTGTTCAAATATAAAGTGGAAGTATACATAAATAAACAATATCATTTTCTATCTAACTGTTAGTTTGTTTCATTTTGAAAAAAGAAAACATTATTTTATGATTTATTTTTGTTCATATTTTGAATTACATATATAAATATTAGGGCACTAAAATCTTGGGAGTGCAATGGGTCTTAATCCTGTCTTAATCTTCGGAACAAATTGTGAGAAGCATGTCTAATCCCTATTAATATTCGTTTGATAGAAATGAATTCAATCAATATCCCTAGAGCAATTTATGACTACATGTTTTAATACAAATATAAGATTTAAATTCGGAAGAGAAAGGATGTAGAAGATTTTAATAATTTGAAATCACAAAACAAAGGGACACAACTTGCTTCAATCTATAAATTTTCAAGCAATATTTCATTTAGCATTTTATATAATGTGATTAACAATGCTGGTTCATAAAATGGAAAACAGATACTGCAGGAATGTTTTCCCTAGTGATTCAAATGTCTCAGTACTATTATAGAAATCATTAACGTGTGCTAATAAAGTACTTTTTCGAAATATGTAGAATATTGAAGGGATATTAAAAAAATCGTTTTTTCGTTTTCAGAATTATTTCCCTTGCATTTTAACATTAATTGTTACACTGTTATGGAGATTTCATCTCAATTACCTTTCTTTACTGAATACATACATACATACATACATACATACATACATACATACATACATACATACATACATACATACATACATACATACATACGCGCGCACACATGCATACACATACACATATCCATACGTACGTACGTGCATACATACATACATACATACATACATACATACATACATACATACATACATACATACATTGTTGTTGTTCTTGTTCATGTTAACTCAGATTTTGTTGGAACTCCTGGGATCTTGCATGCATAATGGATTTGCCACCTGCAGCCTTTGATTCCATGCTATCCGTTCTTTTCAGCTATCTAATACTTTCCTGATTATTCTGGACGTTCCAAGAGGCAGACCAATTGTAACAGTTCTACTAGATGCCCTCTTCCGGTTTCCTTCATGTTCCTCTTGGTGCCTTCTGGTATTGTCCCTAAGGACCTAACAATAATTTGCACCGTCTTCATTTTCCATGGCCGGGCTATTTCGTACTTAAGGGGATTCTATATACCGTAAATCCTCGAGTATAATCCGCACTTTTTCCCAATATTTAAGGGTCAAAATTTCTAGTGCGTACTATATACGAGGTTCAGAATGAAAAATATTTTCTAAATGATAAATATGTAAAGGCAATTTATTTAATATTTATTTCTCACTGACGTTATTATTATTATTTCTTTATTTTATGCAAAGTGCACAAAAAAGCTACACGTTTGCATTATGTTATATATACAATAATAATAAAGGACGTTACGTACATACGTTTACTAACTAAGGACGTTATATAGACCTCCTTGACCCAAGTTAGAGAAGAGATGCGTATTATACACAAGGTTTAGGTTTTTCATAGGTACAGCCCCCTAAAAATCCCCTGCGTATTATACTCAAGGGCGGACTATACTCGAGGATTTACGATATATATATTTTTTGCTTCCGTCTTGACTATTCATGGGTCAAACAGGCACGCAACATCAACTATATAGCACATGTGTCCACCTCCACTAGGTCTGGTTTGGTATACTCTAGCACCTGATTTCTTTAAATTGAGAAATCTCACAGAATTTAGCAGGTCTCCGACCTCGCCACTTTCTGCGGTTTGGCCTCATACCACGTCTTGCCTCTCTCTAGATCCCACTTTTCACGTAGTTTCCATTGTACTACTTTCACTTTCTCAACATGTCGTCACAACTTATAGTGGTTTTGGGCAAATGTAAGGCATTCCTTCACGTTATAGCTAATGGTTTTGTCAACTCTATTATAGATGCGGCACAAGGCCAGCAATTTAGGGGTAGAGGATAAGTCGATTATATTGACCCCAGCACTCAACCGATATTTATTTGATTGACCACGAAAGGATGAAGGACGAAGAGCAAAGTCGACATCGGTGGAATTTGAACTCAAAACGTAAAGACGGATGAAATGCCGTTAAGCATCTTATCAAGCGTGCTAACGATTTTGCCAGCTCGCCGCCTCAATAATAATGGATGATGATGATAATGATAATGATGATGATTATGATGATGGTGACGACGACGACGACAACGACGACGATTATTATCATCATCATCATCATAATCATCTTCATCATCATCAGTAAGAAGGCAGCGAGCTGGCAGGATCGTTAACACGCTGGACGAAATGCTTAGCAGTATTTCGCTCGTCGCTCCGATCTGAGTTCAAATTCCGCCGAGGTCGACTTTGCTTTTTTCATCCTTTCGGGGTCAATAAATTAAGTACCAGTTCAGTACTGGGGGTCGATGTAATCGACTAGCCCCTTCCCCCAAAATTTCAGGTCTTCTGCCGTTATTAGAAAGGATTATTATTATTATCAGTAGTAGTAGTAGTAGTAGTAGTAGTAGTAGTAGTAGTAGTAGTAGTAGCAGCAGCAGCAGCAGCAGCAGTAGTAGTAGTAGTAGTAGTAGTAGTAGTAGTAGTAGTAGTAGTAGTAGTAGGGCTCTAACAAAGGCTATTGATGCTGTTTTTGTATGTAGGTACATTTACGTTTGTCTAGAGAGAGTAGGAAAAAAGTATTTTCTGAATATTACTACGGTAGCGTTTTCGTGCTGTGTTTAGTAAATGTGTAACGGTGTTTGAATGATGACAGAAATTTTGGTCTTGAAGCTTGATGCTCTTCCGCACAAAGGAACAAACTAATAAAACAGAAAAAAAAAACCATTAATAGAATAGAGTAGTATGTTTCCATTCTATAATCCTATTTTACAGGCACAATCTACCATAACAAGCCATAACAATATATCTATATAAAGTTTGGTGACAAGACAGAGTTACACGTAATGGCGAACAAGAGAAGAGCTAACTTAAGACATTCCCTCAAAGTACAAGCGTCTGTGGAAAACTTAGCCACCAATACTAAAATACATTGAAAGGATTAAATCGTTTTGTTGCTTGAGAAACTGGAACCGTCATTCGTGTAAACCAAAGGCGCACACGCACACATACACACACACACACACACATGTTTTTATACACACACTTATATGGTTTATAGCAGGCATGGCTGTGCGGTAAGAAGCTTACTTCCCAACCACATGGTTCCGGGTTCAGTCTTACTGTGTGTCACCTTGGGCAAGTGTCTTCTACTACAGCCTGGGCCAACAAAAGCCCTGTGAGTAGATTTGCTAGACGGAAACTGAAAGAAGCCCGTAGTATATATATATG
>NC_068996.1:12883231-12887100 GCF_001194135.2 Octopus bimaculoides | reverse complement strand
GTGTGTGTGTGTGTGTGTGTGTGTGTGTGCGTGCGCGTGTGTGTGTGTGTGTGTGTGAAAGTTAAAGTTATCACAAATCACAACTCTGAGTTTTATGGTTCTGGTTTCCATACAATAATAGAAGAAAAGACAAATTATTCTCTATTTAAATACGTAATAACTATTAAGCATTTTATTTTTAATTTGAAAATGTAAATAAACAGTGAACGCTTTTTGATTGGCTAGTGACTTTTAAGCATGTTATACCAGACAAGTCGGCATTTATACGTTTGTGGCGGACTCTACCGGAGAGAATAGGAAATAAACGAGAGCTGCGTTCTCTCCTTCGCTACAGAATATTCTGGTAGGATTGCCGACAGGTGGCATTACCGCCGGTCGACTATAAAAAGCGAGGTACTATACAATTCTCTCTCTTTACCTGGCTCTCTCTGGCACTTATTCTCTTGTGCTTGGCTTTTCGCCTATCTCCTGGTCGCTCGACTTGTGCGGTCACACACAGCTAGACTGATGTCTCCCACTTACAATTATGAATTTTAAAGTGGCAACCACTACATAGAACAAACCTAAAAGAAAACCTACATGCCGGCTTCTTCACTAAACGTTAAACATTATTTTTTTCAACAAAAGAATTGATTTGTAGTGACCAAAAGATTTATAATTCGTCCAAGTATTGAGACTGGAATTATGGTTAACAAGCTGGTTAAACTAAGCTACAGAATTAGAAACGGATTATTTAACTGAATACCCAGATCTACGTAGAGCCTACGATACAATTAAGGACCATGAGACGAGTTTGTAGTAATCCATCTCGTATATTAATAAACCCAACCAAAACGGAATGTTGGAGAATTAGTAAAAAGCATTTCAAGCACATTCAGTCTTTAAAATTAAACAAAACACCCTTCACTCTTATGAAATAACATAATTTCTCTTTAATACTGTTTAATATGAATAGCAATAAGCATTTTTGTTCATTTTCAACTTGATATGACGGAATTATATCCTTTCGATATATTACGATGGCACATCAGCCAACGATCCGTTTGCTGTTTCATTTGTATAACTTTATACTTACCGGACTGAGAACAACGCAGCTAGTTTTCATAAATGACAAAGCGGAACCACGCTGGAACGAATGCGTCCTACAATCTAATGACGTCTATCACAGCTGAAAACAAAATGTATAATTACACAAGTCTAAATGGAGAATTTTTCTACCGGATCTATTCTTGAAGTATTAGGTCTTATCGCGTTCGAATACGATCGAACATGTTAAACATGATTTTGCACAATTACATTTTATCCAAAAGCTGCTTAGTGCAACATATTACCATCTTTAAAATGAAGATGGCTAAAGTAAGAGAATTAAAGCGTATTTGTATATATTTTTCAATACATGAAAAGAAAATCATTTAAATAATTCGTTTTAATTTAAATTTGAGGAGGATTGTGTGTGTGTGTGTGTGTGTGTGTGTGTGTGTGTGTGTGTGTGTGTGTGTGTGTGTGTGTGTGTGTGTGTGTGCGTGCGTGCGTGCGTGCGTGTGTGGGTGTTATGAATGTGAAAGTCACTTCTACAGACAAGTTAATGTCTTTAAGTACATATAATGAATAACCAAGTAAATTAATTTAAATTTCGGGAAAAGGTTTTATAATATGTAACAGTTATTATTATTATTATTATTATCATTTATGTCTACGGCATTGAGAGCGCAAAAGTAAAATTCTATAATCAAATTAGTTTTATAATAAAGTTCTGCTTATCTGCTATCATTCATGTGTGTAATATTCAATGAATAAAGTTAAATTCTTCAAACAAATAAGTTTATATGAAAAGATTTTAAATTATGATAAGAGAGAGAAAGTGGTAAGAAAAATCCATATTGTATAAAGTATTTAATTTGAGATACTAAGAAAGGAACTTAATGAAGCAATAAAGGAAAATGTTAAGGGCTAGGTTGACTGTCATATAACACAAGGCCTGACATTTTTGAGGAATGTGCCAGTCGATTAGATCAACCCCAGTACGCCACTGGTACTTAATTTATCAACTCCGAAAGGATGAAAGGCAAAGTCGATCTCGGTGGAATTTGAACTCAGAACGTAAAGACAGACGAAATACCGCTAAGCATTTCGCCCAGCGTGCTAACGATTCTACCAGCTTGCTGCCTTATTGCTTAAAAATAATTAGATTAGTCAATCGCGGTGGTGATTTATAAATTAGCTGGGCTTATGTTGCTGATTGAGTTTTCTTCAGGAAACTGTTAGATTACCTTCATCTGGATTGATTGATTGATTGATTGATTGATTGAATAATGTTGTCGCTTGTAGTTAATGAAAAGACTGAATGGAAATTGTTTGATAGTTCAGAAGTGAATTACTATTAAAATATAATACAATAATAATATGAGTTCTATTAAGATTACAAAGTTATAATCAGTTGTGATATGTTAAGGAAGTTTGTTTAATATATATGTAGTTAAGTTTTTTTTTCACAAAATAAAACAAGAAAAATTGATTTCTAAAGGCAAAAGATTATTAAAATTATCAATGTGGCTAGGAACCTGATTTGATATTGATTTCAAATTTTGGCACAAAGCCAGCAATTTTCGGGAAGAGGTAAATCGAATACATCGATCTCAATGTTCACCTGGTACTTATTCTATTGACTCCGAAAGAACGAAAGGCAGAGTCGATCTCGGCGGAATTTGAACTCAAAATGAGAAGACGGACGAAGTGCTATTAAGCATTTTGTCCAGCGCATTAACGATTCTGTCTGTGCGCCGCCTGCACCTGATTCAATATTAGAAGTGTGTATATGTTAATAATATGATGGACTCTGCCGTCGAAGACAACGTATTGGTGTTCGGATTTTGTCGATCAAGCTGCACAAATGATTAGTTTATAGTGATCAAATGTATGTATTGTACATTAGCTCACTCTCTCCATCAAATTGACATTCTCTGAGCAGGTGCACAGTGTACCACGCGTCGGGTGTCAAAGTTATCGCAGAGTAACGTGAGACGAAGTGTTTTGCTCAAGAGTACAACCCAAGGTGCCACACAAGTCGGCGTTTATACGTTTTGGCGGACTCTACCGGAGAGAAAAGGAAATAAACAGCTAGACTGATGTCTCCCACTAACAATTATAAACTTTAAACTGGCAACCACTACATAGAACAAACCTAAAAGAAAACCTACATGCCGGCTTTCTCATTAAACATTAATTTTTTTTTCAACAAGATTTATAGAGACTAAAAGATTTATAATTCATCCAAGTATTGAGACTGGAATTATGGTTAACAAGCTGGTTAAACTAAGCTACAGAATTAGAAACAGATTATTTAACTGAATACCCAAATCTACGTAGAGCCTACGATACAATTAAGGACCATGAGGCAAGTTTGTAGTAATCCATCTCGTATATTAATAAACCCAGCCAAAATGGAATGTGGGAGAATTAGTAAAAAGCATTTCAAGCAGGAATTGAAACCACGATCTTTCGATCGTGAGTGCAACACCCCAGCCACTAGGCCGTGCGCCTTCACATGTTACTAATATATAAAGGGTATTTTTAATAAGTTTGTATCAATACAGTATATATGGGTTTTACAAAGGAAATATAGAGGTCGGTAATAATTATAAAGGTAATTTTGCAATATAAAAGTGAGCGGTCTAATTGTTAGATGTTCTGGTCATTTCATCAATCACCAGGTCGCGAGTTCAATTCCAGTGTTGGGCGGCATTTTGTGTTTTTTGAAAAATTGCCTGCTCCAATGAATTCAGCTGAAAATGAGTACCAGACGAGTGCTGGTACAGCACCTCTCTCTCTCTCTCTCTCTCTCTCTCTCTCTCTCTCTCTCTCTCTCTCTC
>NC_068996.1:12880001-12883196 GCF_001194135.2 Octopus bimaculoides | reverse complement strand
CTATATATATATATATATATATATATATATAGGCGCAGGAGTGGTTGTGTGGTAAGTAACTTACTAACAACATGGTTCCGGATTCAGTCCCACTGCGTGGCACCTAGGGAAAGTGTCTTCTACAATAGCCTCGGACCGACCAAAACCTTATGAGTGGATTTGGTAAACACATTAATGTAAACTCTAATCACCATAAATCTACTTCGATAGTGTAATTCAAGGTATATCTATCCGGATATCTGATCTCTCAGCCACGAAGGAAATCTTCAGTAACCACGCTGCATACAACAACCAGGCACTAACTGCTAGTGGCTTCTCCCAGCAAATTAAATTCATGGCAAACACTAAGCTTAAAAAATATATCGCTAAACTCAGCCCCACTACTAAACAAATTAACCTTTCCACTATAGATAGACAAACTAAAACCCCGCTAGAAACTTGGAAGGACCTCAGGTGTGACACTCTCCTCCATCCTACGCTCACCCGTATAAAACACGATCGAAACTCAAACTGATAAACAACAAAGTCTCCCGCAACCTTCCTCTAACAAATATTATAGATTATACTTCCCCTATATTGCCTAACAAAAGCGGAGTTGATCGATTCTCTGGGTTACACCCCCATTCGCTTTAAACGTTAAGAGCTTAGCCAAAACCTTCTTTCAAATAGTAGACTAACTTCCACGTCACTATAAATACCATTCAATCTTCAATAGATCTACCCTCAAATTATCCTACACTACACACGCAACCCAAACACTACAACCAGAATTAACCAAGAGACAAACATCCCCGCTTCCTAGGAAGGTAGAAATGTAGCACTACCACTAATATTAATGTTAACAATTCTAATACGACCGTTACCACCACTAGTACTACTAATATTTTATTAATAATAATAACATTACTACTAATAATAATAACAATAAGAGTAATAATAATAACAACAACAATGATAATAATATGAATCAATCCCCTAATAGTTTTAATATCTCCAGAATTTTAATATCTCCAAAAATAATACTGCATCTTCCCTTTCCACCAATAACCCTCATAGGACTGAGCTGTAACTGCCGATCTGCGACCGAATGCCTGTTGCAAGCCCAATGCAGAAGGTTTAACATAGTATACAAATGCACGGTCCACAACATATTGCATAATTCAACTAACTACTACATTGGATCGACTATAATTTTAAACAAAGATATCCTGTACATATAAACTCGTTTAAGTACGAGGAGCATAGCAAATCTACCTCCCTAGCCAACCACATACACCATCTAATAAATAAAAAGATACCATATAGGATATCCTGGGTCATAATAGATTCCGGGGTCGCATACGAGGTCCTACTTGTGGACTGTGCCTAAAAGAAGCCCCAATGATATTAATACATAATTCACCGCAATTACTAAATAAACAACACGAAGCCTTTTCTACAGGTTGCCATACGTTCTACCGCACCTTTAAATTCTTCCATAGGTTCAAATGCAAACAGAATCAACACGCATAACACATCCACACACGGTGTATATATATGTATATGTATATATATATGTGTGTGTGTATATGAATATATGTATGCGTTTTATATGTACGCTTATATGTGTGTATATATATGTGTGTGTATATGTGTGTGTGTATATATGTATGTGTATATATATGTGTGTGTGTGTATATGTATATGTGTATATATGTGTGTGCATGTGTATGTGTGTGTTCACTTTTTCTTTTCTTTTTCTTTTCCTTTCTTTTTTCTTCTAACTCTCTATCAATATAAGTATCATAGAAACTAATTAGTTTCAATTAAATAATCTTTAGTTTTTGCAGTTTCTAGGTCTTATCTTTCTTAGTTTGTAATTTTAAGTTTTAATCTTTAATTCAACTTTAATTCTTAATCCTTTATCTCGCATCATTTAATTGCTATTAAGTTTGAATTATAATTTCAAATATCTACACTAAACAGTTGTCCTTTATGACCATACATAGATTGACCTTTCACCCCCACTTTACTGAAACTTTAACGTTTGACCTCTCACCCCAATGCAACACTGACATATCTCTATCATTACCTTTACTTTTTTATTTTTATTCTTACTTTTACACCTATCTTCTTTTTATTCATTTCTCCTCTCTCTTTCTCTCTTACCCTCTCTCTCTTTCTCTCTTCCTCTCTCTCTCTCTCTCTCTCTTTCTCTCTTTGTTCTCTCTCTCATATACACCCATTCACAAATCCATTTATGTCTATCTTACTTTCTAGTTCTATATACGCATTTACATACTATCTATCGCTCCAATATGAATACATCATTCAAAAACTGCCAAAATACTGCCTGGATTTACCTGGGATTTTAACTAAGGACCTGTAGCTTCATGGAAGTACCGACCAACATCCATATCCTCTGGAAAAAGATGAGCTGTGAACATTATTCTCCCGCCTGTATTCTACCTTACTCTATATTCTTCTATTTACTCCTTCCTTACTCTTTATTCTTCTATTTACTCCCTTATTCTTTGATTTTATTCCTTATAAAAAGTGAATTTTATTCCTTGTAAACTGTAAATTTTCTCTGTCTAAAATATTCATACCTTGTCTCTGATGACGGGATACCCAGTGCAAGGACAAGCTAACCAGCCACTTGGGTTATCCTTACCCTGATTAAATTATTCTAAATGACTTGAGATACTTGTTCTGTCTTGGTTTTGCTTTTTCCTCTAATATAATATATACCTACTATAACGGAACCTGATACGGATCCCTAGATCCAACCTCAGCCGTGAACTTGGAGCCTAATGGGCGACCAACTATAGCACTTACATTCGTTTGGATCACAAATGAACTAAACCCCTCATATTCTATTCATATATATATATACAAGAATAAGGGCAGGGAATCGTCAATTAATAATAGAATTAATAATTAACAATTTTGCCAAGTAGTTCAGTATGAAAAAACCTTTATCGGTAAAACCATTTATCATCATAAATATACAGGGATTAGCAATTGAGTTGCTTCTCCAACATACTGAAAATTTAGAAATAGCAGTCAAAGAACTACTGATTCTAAACTACAAATTTTTCTCTAAAACGGATGGCGATATTTATGGCACACATAGAACAAAAAACCGGAGGGAAAAGCGTAAACAAACCAAGTCTTAAGTTCATTGGATACGAATCGTTTCATGGTTAAGTGAAT
>NC_068996.1:12876703-12879471 GCF_001194135.2 Octopus bimaculoides | reverse complement strand
AAAGCCTAGCCAGGCTCATGGGCCCAGTTTCCCGGTTTCTATGGCGTATGTGTTCCCCCCAGCTGGACGGGACGCCAGTCCATCGCAGCTTTTACTCAAGAAACAGGAAGAAAGAGTGAGAGAAAGTTGGGGCGAAAGAGTACAACAGGGGTCACCACCACCCCTGCCGGAGCCTCGTGGAGCTTTTAGTTGTTTGCGCTCAATAAACACACACAACACCCAGTCTGGGAATCGAAACCGCGATCCTCCGACCGCAAGTCCGCTGCCCTCCACACACACATATATATATATACGTATATATATACTAGCAGCTAAGCCCAGTTTCACCCGGTCGGTTTGTATGATGTGGCTGTAAAAGCTGCTGAGTAAGCATTCGACTTGTTTGGGCACGCTTACGTTAAAAAACAATTCTAGAATGACATTTTTCTGTCAAAACACTAAAAATAACTGACCAACAAAAAAAAACAACCAAGATTCAACCAAATCAAAAAATAAACCCACATAGTAAGCGAACCTAAATGCAAAACATAAACATGCAAAACAACAGAAACAAAAATAAAAAATAAGAATTAAAAATAGGTCAAAAATCTTTTAAATTTTCAAAGGTTAAAAAACAACAAAAAAAATAATAACTGAAAGATATTAAATATCACTACCTCAATGCGAAATATTACACAAAATTTAAAAAAAAAAAAAAAAAGAAAAAACATCTGAAACTGAAAAACGAATCACTGAAACACTACAAAGAAAGACTTCATAAAAAATCCCACTTCCAATGTGCTCACGCAAGCACACACAAACACACACACATATATTCACCTAAAGTTGAAACGCTGTTTGATTTATTTTTTCAGCGTACAATTTTCATCAACCCACTACCAAGGATGACATCACTCCTTCCTTCCTTATTCATCGGTAACCATGGGAGCTATGAAAAAAGTAAAACATCACCCCTTCATTCCTTATTCATCTATCACCCCTTCCTTTCTCATTCATAAACACAAGAGTATTATTATAGTAGATTATCTCGGTAACCATAGGAGCTATGACAAAATACAAAGCCCAGCATCACCACTGGATCGTTCTACACATCTGTGTAATTTTTCGCGCAATTCCACCGTTTGACCGTAAATCCCAAGACAAGAAAGAATTGTCCATGTCAAATTTATATCTATAGATATACATACATACATACAGACAGACAGACATACATACAAACATACATACATACATACATACATACATACATACATACATACATACGTACGTACGTACATACATACATACATATATATACATCCGTACATACATACATACATACATACATACATACATACATACATACATACATATACAACTGGCACTCCGTCAATTAAAACAATGAAGGTTCCAGTTGAAACCGATCAACGGAATAGCCTGCTCGTGAAATTAACGTGTAAGCGACTTTTAACGCAGTTCTCAGGGAGATTCAGCGTGACACAGAGTGTGACAAGGCCGGCCCTTTGAAATACAGGTACTACTCATTTTTGCCAGCTGAGTGGACAGGAGCAATGTGAAATAAAGTGTCTTGCTCAAGGATACAACAGGTTGCCGAGAATTGAACTCACGACCTTACGAACGTGAGCCTAATACCCTAGCCAATCACCTTCATATATACACACACACACACACACATACGTATATATATATTTCTCTTTCTCCTTTCTTTGTCTCTCTCCTCTTCTTTCTCTTTCCCTTTCTCTCTCCCCCTCTCTCTTTCTCACATGGTGCCACACGCTAAATGTACCTCTTAGTCAAAAATGAGAGTGCAAGAATGCGTCTATGTCTGCTCGCGACTACACGGGTACCTACAATAATTAACCAAAACACGGTACATGTTACCAAGCCATAGTCGCTCGCGAGTGTGGGCTGGCTGTACTCAGCTTAATTATAAGAATGTGCTCTGAAGATATCAGATGCAGATGTTGAGAAGTATCAATTAGTTAGATGTAATGGATGGCGTTTGAAGCCAATGGTGTATATCTATAGGGATTGCGAATTTAATATGGTTATCAACATGAACTCTTTAACGCAAATTGACTTTGCTGGTAGGTAATTATTAGATCAATGTTAGATTTGGAGGAGAGAAAGGGTTTAAGGGTGAAGATAAATTAATAGTAATAGGATCGGCATGGATAGATGTTAGACAGCGCAGAATTATTGATAATTATGCGAGCTGTACCTAATTAATAATGTTTAGCATAACATATCATTAAATGATTGTGTAGTCCTTGCATTATTATTATTACTATTACTATTATTATTATTATTACTATTACTATTATTATTATTATTATTATTATTGTTATTATGTGAGGGTGCACGACTTAAAGGTTGGGGTGTTGCCCTCATGATCGCTCGATCGTGATTTCAATTCCTAGACCGAGTGCTGCGTTGTGTTCCTGAGCAAAAGAAAACCTCATCTCACATTACTCTGCGATCACTTCGACACCTGACGCGTGGTACACTTGTGCACCTGTTCAAACAACGTCGATTTGACGGAACAAAGTGAGCTAATATACAGCACATATGTTGTTGTTGGCACTCCGTCGCTTACGACGACGAGGGTTCCAGTTAATCCGATCAACGGAACAGCCTGCTTGTGAAATTAACGTGCAAGTGGCTGAGCACACCACAGACGCGTGTACCCTTAACGTAGTTCTCGGGGATATTCAGCGTGACACAGAGTGTGACAAGGCTGACCCTTTGAATTACAGGCACAACAGAAA
>NC_068996.1:12869290-12876693 GCF_001194135.2 Octopus bimaculoides | reverse complement strand
CGTAGTTCTCGGGGATATTCAGCGTGACACAGAGTGTGACAAGGCTGACCCTTTGAATTACAGGCACAACAGAAACAGGAAGAAAGAGTGAGAGAAAGTTGTGGTGAAAGAGTACAGCAGGGTTCGCCACCATCCCCTGCCGGAGCCTCGTGGAGCTTTATGTGTTTTCGCTCAATAAACACTCACAACGCTCGGTCTGTGAATCGAAATACAACACATATATTTGATCATTATCAACAAATCATTTGGGCTGATTATTCGACAAATGCTAAACATCCATACGCCGTCTTAAACGAGAGAGTCCTTATCATTTCACTATATGTAAACCCATCACTCTGTGTTTGTCTTTTTATTGACCCCTCATCCTTCGCCCTTATGACAAATAAATGATATTATTATTATTATTATTATTATTATTATAAGGCTGAATCCAGGATTTTACGGTCAGAAAGAACAACACCTGTATTTTATGGTCTCCCTAAAATACACAAAGATTTCCTCCAATGCGCCCAATTTGCAGCGGATATGAACGTTGTACGGCCAAGATTTCTGAATGGTTGGATGGCTTTCTACTCCTTGCCACAAAAAGATTAAGTTCCTATATTCAGAATACTTTTAATTTGATGTCTAAAATCAACAACTTTTTTAAGCACCGAAGCCGTGTCGAGAACTGTAGAAGCATGCATGGATGCCTTCGAAAAGCGATCAAACAAAAGTATTCCATCAAATTTTCTTGGTAGATTATTGAGGTTTGTGCTAGAAAGTAATACAATGAAATTTAGACAAATATTTTACCACCAGACAAAGAGTTGCGCTATGGGTACCTCCTTGGAAGTTAATTTCGCTAATGTCTTTATGACGAAATTCGAGACACAGTTATTGAAGACATTCAAATCCCTCCATGGTCATGAACCAATACTCTGGTTACGGTTCATTGACGACGTATTTTTTGTCTGGAAAGGATCACAGGATAGTTTAATGGACTTCTTGCATTTCTGTGACTGTTATGCTAGAAACTATGGCCTTTAAGGCCAACATAAAATTTACGTCTAGTTTTTCAAAAACTAGCGTTGAATTTTTGGACACAAAAGTCAAGTTTTCTGGAGGCAGAATAGTGACAGAGTTATTTTGCAAGCCCACGTCATCCCACATTTATCTCCAGCGCCGCTCCGATCATCCACATCATATTATTCGGTCAAATCTGAAATCCCAATTTTTGAGGATAAAACGGATTTGTACTGACAGGGGATTACTGGAAACATGCAAATACTTTTGTATATCATCATGGCAAACGCGGTTACAGTGAATCACGATTAAAGGAAATAGCAAATGAAATAGCTAAGATTAGCAAAGATAATTTTAGCAAACACAATACAATAGATGACAGAATTTCTTTAGTGATTAACTGACACCGAAATTCCGCTGGCATTTCAAAAGTGTTGCGTGGAAGTTACCAGCATGTGGCGAAAAAATAACCACGTTTCAAACAGACATTACTTCAGCGGCCTATTGTAGCCTTTAGACAGAATAAGAATATAAGAGAATTTTTTTCTCTATTTCTGACTCCAAGAAAACGAACATTGGAGTATCTGCACGCGGTACCTTAAAGAACAGCCGCAAGAGAGGTAAACCCTGTTTATTGTGCAACAACGTGAGTGAAGTGAATTCAATCAGAAATCATAACAGAAATGTTATGATTTATACAGAAGGGGGAACATGTAGAGATTACCATTTGGCATATGCGGCAGAATGCACGAAACAATTTAATTTATCTTGGTTGTACAACAGAACAATTAAACAAAAGGTTTAATGGGCACAGATTCGACATCAAGCACAATAACAAAACTTGCTGAACATTTCGTTTCAAACGGCTGCAATTTTGAAGAAGACTTGAATGTGCATATTCTCAAAAAATATTCTGAATCTGCTTCACTTTCACTTCTCAGAATGTATGAGGAGAAATATGTTGGCGGGTTATTAACATCACGCCCTGGAGGAATGAATAAAATAACAGGAGAATATCATCAAATTTATACAAGTGTTTCATAAAATATTATTTTTCCTTTTCTTTATTTTTTTCCTCTTTTTTCCTGTCTTTTTCTTTACTCCTGTTATAAAATTGAAACTTAAAGATTGATGATGTCATTCCATCAATGTGTGGACTCTGGTTGCTCTCGTTCATACTTTAAATTTAAATTTCTATAATTTTGAATTTTTATCACTTCTTATTTTCAACTTGACAAATCATTCGACCAATCAAATATCTATTACAATCGACTCGCGCTCTTTGTCTTGACTATTGATATTATTATCATTATTATTATTATTATTATTATTATCATTATTATTATTATTATTATTATTGAGTGAGAGAGCAGTGCGTGCCATCAAAGTGACACTGGGGTAAAATATACGAAGCCCATTATACCCATCATGACTACCCGTCTGATAAGGGTACACGAGGTACATGCATCACAACCATATGTGCACAACATGGTGATCTTATATCAAGATAAACAGCGCATGACCTCATAGTTGGGGCCCAGTTAGAATTTTCTTCAGGTCGAGTAGCCCATACCGCTCAAAAGGTCCCTGAATAAGGTTTGTTTAAGGATGTGGAGCAAAACACTCATGTTTCTAAAGGTGAATTATTCAAACTCCAAAGAATTCCTCTCAACACATGGCTATGATGCTCCCCCACTACTTCTGCTCGTGATCAGAGATGCACATATCGTCAGCCACCAAGGGACATGCTCTACTGGTTAAGGTCAAACAACTGACAAGCAAATCTGTGGTATTAAGCAGAATATTTGCTGTAGCCCATCTTTTATACCAAGACAGAACAATGTACATGATAACACTTCCAATCAATTAAGATCAGAAGCCATGAGATCCACTGCCTGGTACTGCATCCGGGCATTTATTATTATTATTATTATTATTATTATTATTATCGTCGTCGTCGTCGTCATCATCATCATCCTCCTCATCATTATTAAAACGAAGAGCTGGCAGAATCGTTAGCAAGCCGGACAAAATGCTTAGCGGCATTTTGTCCGTCGTTATATTCTGATTTCAAATTCCGCTTAGGTTGACTTGACCTTTCATCCCTTAGGTGTCGATAAAATAAGTACCAATAGAACACTGGTGTCGATGGAATGGGCTTACTCTCCACCGCCACTTCCAAAACTGAAGGCATTGTGCCTATAGTAGAAAGGATTGTTATTTTTTTTTCTTTGATACCGGCTAGATAAGAAATACCTGCCGTGTGGCAACCAGTCATCTAGAGCAAGTATGGTAGAGAAATGTTATTGTTCAACACAGCTTCTAATCCCGGGTAGTGGAGGGGTGTACAATATATTTAATAAATAAAGACGAAGGGTTTGGGAATATATATTACAATGACAAGGATGTACGTATAATTTGAGCCGTACTGTTAAGTTTTGTGGGGAAGTTTTCCAAGAAATCACTAACTGTTTTTTTGTTGGGGGTAGGATTTTTTATGACTCCCAGTGCTCCAACCACAACTGGTGTTGTTTTCGTCTTCAGATACCAATCCTGCTTATTTCAATTTCTAATATTTGTCAAGTTTATCATATTCCTTGGCAGGTATATTTTTGTCAGATGGTATTGACATATCTGCTAGTATGCAGGTCTTCTTATTGCTGATTATCAATAATATCTGGGCGTTTGGTATTTATTATGCGATCAGTATATGCTGTAAAATACCACAGAATGGTGATGCCGTTGCTTTCAACTACTGGTTTAGGTTGATGGTCATACTAGCATGTTCAGCACCGAGGCTCCAGTGAATGTATTGTCCAACTCTGTTGTGTTTAACTTTATACTTGTTTGGAGTCAAGGTTAAGTAATCTTTTGTCATGAGCATCACAGACTCTGAACTTGGGAACAGCTCTGTTTTTTTTTTTAGCGGCATTTCGTCTGTCTTTACGTTCTGAGTTCGAATTCCGCTGGGGTCGATTTTGCCTTCCATCCTTTCGGAGTCGATGAATTAAGTACCAGTTGAGCATTGGGATCGGTGTAATCGACTTACCCATTCCCTAAAAATTTCAGGCCTTGCGCCTATATTAGAAAGATTATTATTATTATTATTATTATTATTATTATTATTATTTCCCGTGCTGTCAAATGTTTTTCTTAATGTATACCCTTTATGGTTAATGAAAAAATATGTAGTAGTAGTAGTAGTAGTAGTAGTAGTAGTAGTAGTAGTATTAGTAGTAGTAGTAGTAGTAGTAGTAGTAGTAGTAGTAGTAGTAGTAGTGTTTCCTTTGCTCACCTTCTAACGCTAGATTACAGCCTCAGTTGTTCACTGCCTGAGAACTGAGGTAGCACCCCCTTATTTTCAAGCTCCCTCCAGAGTATTCGAGCTGTTCCAAGCAGTGCTGTTTTCTACAAGTACTTCACTCGTATTGCAACGCCCGTATTGTTCAATGTACTTCTCAAGATCTTTACTTATTGTTCCTAAGGCTCCGACACCTTTTTCAGCGCCCATAACTGCTTAATCTCCCGAGGTAACCTCTCATATACATCGACATTTTTATCTTCTTTATCTCATACTTTATTGTCACCTGGACATGTTATATCTATGATCCAATATTGATTGCTTTCTTTCTCAGTTATCTCTATATCTAGTTTCCTATTCTCTATTCAGTGGTCACACTAAATCGTAAAGTTCCACAGAATTTTTGAGTTACCATTTACCGACAAGGTTTTCGAGTTTATGCCTCTACAAATAATCTGCTCTCTCAAATCCATACTTGTTGCCCTTTCTATTCTTTCTGAGCAAGAGTTAGTTGATAATATGCCATACAGTTTCCCCTATTCTCCCCACAAATTCTGCCTTATCGATTTCTGCTGTATGGTCAATTCTGTTTAATGTAATTAGTTCTTAAATACTTGCTTTTGAGTAGCACAAGATTAAGGCTTCAGTATCCATTTTTAATCACTTTTAGTCATCCATAATCACTATTTTTCTCTGTCTGTCCTATCTTTAACATTTTTATGGAATGATCCATGCATTTTTTTCTCTGTTCACCTCTTTCAGCTTTTTCCATCCTCAAATGCTTGTATTATGTTTTATCTTTGCAATCTTCAAATTTGCACAAGCCTGACCTTCTTACTTCCAACAATAGCGGTTCTGTAACATTTCTATGTACCATACCATGCTGTTTTCTTCTTCTCAAATGTTGCGTTTGCACTCAATCAGTTCTCTTCTTCCTCTTTTCCTTGGTACATACAGTCTGTCTGTGTCAATCTTTTGATGGAATACCCCATATCTAGTCAATAATTTTCTTGTCTTTCGAAGTTGTTTAAATCTTCCACTGTCAACACGATTAACGCTCCTCCATATCTTAGACGTGAGACTGCTCATGTGGTTGATAACTTCAATCCTGTTCCGTCCATTCAATTTCGACTTGAGAACAAATCTTAATTTGTGCAAATATTCCACCTTGAACTTTTCCGTCATTTCCTCCTTTAGTTTGTCAATTTCCTATACCCAAGTATTTATAATCTGCCTCATATATTTATTTCATAACTTCCATGAATGTATCATCAACCCATCTACGCGTTCAATTTTTGCCTCAGTTCAAGACTAATATACCACACTTTTGCAATTCAAACTCCATTCTAATGTCAGCACTAAACGCATACATTGTATAAATGAGGGAATCAACCTGAGATTCATCCTTAAGATAAAGTTTGAAGTCGCCCATGAGAATAACAAAGGATTAACCTTTCGTTGGCGAATCTTGAAATTTATACCTAGTCTTAGCTTTCCTCAAAATCATTGTTAGTGGTTACCATTGATAGTTCAAAAGTCAGTGGGTATAGACAGTCCATTTAAAATATGCCTCTCCAAATTTCTATTGGCTCTAGGTTTCTTCCAAGTGTTGCCAGTTCTGTCTTCCACTTTTCCATACTTCTTCTAAGAAGTCGCTCGACATTCGATGCAATACCAAATAGACTCACGTATTCCATGATCGAAGAATGTGGAATCATATGGTAGGTCTTATGGTAATCAATCCATGACATGGCCAAGTTCATTTTCCTCCTCTTGCACTCTCTTAGTACTGTTTTATCTACTAGAGGTTGATCCTTGTATATCACGCTTGCACACTTTCTACTCATCAGGTAGAAATCCATTTTCTTCAGGATATCCATACATTGAGTCTGCGACTATTCCAGTCAATGACTTCCACATAAATGGTGAACATGATATCGGTAGTTGTCTACTACATTCCTTTTTGTGGTGTCTTTCAAGCACAGAACTGTCCTGCTGAGCTGGCAGAATCGTTAGCACCCCGGGGAAAATGCTTTGCGACATTTCGTCCGCCTTTATGTTGAGTTCAAATTCCGCCGAAGTTGACCTTGCCCTTCTTCCTTACGGGGTCGGTGAAAGAAGTACCTTGTTATGAACTAGGGTCGATATAATCGACTAGCCCCTCCCCAAAAATTTCAGGCCTTGTGCCTTTAGTAAAATGGATTATTATTATTATTATTATTATTATTATTATTATTATTATTTATTATTATTATCATCATCATCGTTATTATTATTATTATTATTTATTATTATTATTATTATTATTATTATTATTACTACTACTACTACTACTACTACTACTACTACTACTACTACTAGCTGGCCTCGTGTCGTCAGAAATGACGGCTAATTGTAGTATTTTATATATAAATATGGATGGTAAGTCAAATTGATACACTTGTCAATGTTATCTGGTGGTTGTCTTTTGATCAATGTGTGTGCCTGTGTGTGTGTTTGTGCATGTGTGTGTGTTTGTGCATGTGTGTGTGCTTGTGTGAGTGTGTTGACTGGATACCCGACGTTGTCCAGAATAAAGTGTAGGTATAAGTGACATAGAGCTGTTCTTGATGAAGGTGAAGTTGTGTCCAGTTGAATAATGTATCGTTTTGTTTTGAAAACTTAATTTTAATGTAAGATATTAAACTGTTTCAAACCATTTATATTTTTTTAGATTTTAATTATTTCTGTAGTAAAATAAGCATTTTCACGTCTAAAATTTAATAATTTAATAAATAAAAATAGAGTACAGTACTGCACTGCAAAACGCATTAATTAAAATATATTAAAAGAAAAAATACGTAGAATACCGTAGATGAGTAAACAAAGAATTACACATACTGTGTGGAAACCGAAACTCGTGAAGTGAGCGTGTGGTATTGTTTTGCATTTATAATGAAATAAATATATACAAATTATAAAAGATATATACAGTACAGTATTGTTTCTTATTTCTTTACTGCCCACAAGGGGCTACACACAGAGGGGACAAACAAGGACAGACAAACGGATTAAGTCGATTATGTCGACCCCAGTGAGTAACTGGTACTTATTTAAT
>NC_068996.1:12867828-12868270 GCF_001194135.2 Octopus bimaculoides | reverse complement strand
ACTGCAGTCACCCTACTCAATACCTCCGTCCAGTTCTTCTCTATCTGGAGGCCTGGACCAAACCAAACTCCCAGCAACTTAACCGGTCCCTCCGTCCAGCGCCCAACAGCGCTGTCTGAAGGCATCGACTTGCCAACCCAAGTGCCGAGTAGTAAGCCGACCGACTTTTCCCGGTTAATTTTTGCTCCTGCCACCTCCTCGTAAGCCTCAATAGTCTTATCCACTTCACGTAGGCGTGCTACTGAGGTTACGCTGACAGTGATATCATCCGCGTAAGCCGTAACGAACTCCTCTAGACCTGGTTCTCTCGGAATGCCACTCAACCTCCGCAGTAGTGGCTCGAGAGCCACCACATACAAAAGCGGTGAGAGCGGACATCCTTGACGAAACGAGCGTCTGATACAGAACGGCTTCGAAAGGAAACCGTTCACCCGAACTATCG
>NC_068996.1:12862376-12864545 GCF_001194135.2 Octopus bimaculoides | reverse complement strand
GTTATGACAAGAACACACAAAAACAGTTAATGGAAACTTGCACTTACTGTACAGACGCACTCAAATAACTAGTAACAATCCAATCTCACGGAGTCGCTACACCGCTAAGCACCTCAACCGGTGTCACACAGACGAAATACCGCTAAGTATTTCGCCCGGCGTGCTAACGTTTCTGCCAACTCGCCGCCTACCGTTTCTATTTCGCGAATTTTCACCTATCGCGGGAGGTTTTGGAACATAACACCCGCGATAGTCGATGGATTACTGTTGTATATTTATTTGTTGTGCAAATGACAATGTACTAAATTCAAGAGTATAAAATAAAATAAAATAAAATAAAATAAAAACAGGGTTAAGTGAAAGTGAAAACAGTTTTATTTCCATAAGAAGTCGTTTGCAGGCTTATATACTTTGATGTTCTTAAAAAAATTTCTTAGTAACAAGCTGTTAGAGGTGTTCCTGTGAATCAACAAGAGTGGGTCGATAAACATTTCCGTTGGAACAGCTCATTGCATTAGCCTCGTTTCCATTTATTGACTATGCGCTTGCTGGACATGGTACCAACTGAAACTATTTTATCAGAAGTATAGTCATGTCCTGTATCATAGTCGAAGGCACGTCTTTTCTGCAGTTCATGAATATATGGCTGAGATCTAACTTCTGCTTATTTGGCTCTTTGAGTTTTCTGCCTGACGTGGTACATTTGTGGATCTCGTTGCTTGTATGATCAAGATGTCTGACTGCGTACTGTTCCCAATAAATATCAGGTTCAACATCAGTCTCTCAAGTATTCTGTTACTCTTTTTACTCTTTTTACTTGTTTCAGTCATTTGACTGCGGTCATGCTGGAGCACCGCCTTTAGTCGAGCAAAATCGACTCAGGACTTATTCTTTTGTAAGCCTAGTACTTATTCTATCGGTGTCTTTTGCCGAACCGCTAAGTTACGGGGACGTAAACACACCAGCATCGGTTGTCAAGCGATGGGGGGGGGAACAAACACTGACACACAACCACACACACACACACACATATACACACACATATATATACATATATACGACGGGCTTCTTTCAGTTTCCTATTTCGTTACTGCCCACAAGGGGCTACACACAGAGGGGACAAACAAGGACAGACAAACGGATTAAGTCGATTATATCGACCCCAGTGTGTAACTGGTACTTATTTAATCGACCCCGAAAGGATGAAAGGCAAAGTCGACCATGTGGTTGGTAAGCAAGCTACGTACCACACAACCACTCTTGCGCCTGTTAGCTGCATTCCTGGCAATATTTACTTGAAGTCTTTGTTGACCCGGTTTCTTTGTTTCTGTTGCCAACAGAACATACGTGCATTTGCCAGCAGAAAACGATATAGATTGAGTACATCCTTTCCTGTGGTATTATTGACGGAAACAAATTATTAAAACAAAAAACAATTACGAGCAGATGTTATTTTTTGTTTGTTTTTTTCATATATAAATGGGAGGAAAATAATCTTTTATGATTCGAATGATTAGAAAAATTACAATCGAGAAGCTACACAAAACGTTGATGTTGTAGAACGAAATTATCACCGACCTTCGGTTTACAATATTAATGAGAAATTATAAAAATGTGACTTCGAGAAATGTAAGATGTAAACAATTCGAGTGCCAGAATGTAGAAAACGTAAACAACGGAGTGTTTTTTGTGACAGATAATTTTTAATTAAATAGCATTTGATGTCGAACCTCAAAAGACGTTTTATGAGCAGTAAGTGCTGAGAGAGGTAGAAACTATGAAAGTCAAGTCGTAAAAGGGAGAAAGAAAGGGGAAAATAAAAAGAGAACTCTCAGAAAAGTGGTAAATTTTTCAGAGATAGTGAAAGTGAGATAAAAAAAAAGATTAAAAAAGAGCAAGGGAAAGAGAAAGAGAAAAAGAAAGAGAGACAGACAGACAGACAGACAGACAAACAGTCAGAGAAAAATACATCGTGATATTTATGACATCGTTCGTGACAATTAGCAGTCATTAAAAAAAACGAAATGAAGTCGTAAGAGAAAAAGAGGGGAGGTAAAAAAGAGAAACGTATGTGTGTGCGTGCACACACACATATATATATATATATATATATATATATACACACTTATATATACACACATACGCATATATATTATATATATATATATA
>NC_068996.1:12860893-12861917 GCF_001194135.2 Octopus bimaculoides | reverse complement strand
AGAGAGAGAGAGAGAGAGAGAGAGAGAGAGAGAGAGAGAGAGAGAGAGAGAGAGAGAGAGAGAGACAGAGAGACAGAGAGACAGAGACAGACAGACAGAGACAGAGACAGAGAGAGAGAGATGTGCGGGTGAACAGAAATGTGCTTAAAGTGGCCATTGGCATATATTTGAACAACATAGATAAATAAAGATCAGATACCATACAATATAAATTCTTGAGATATAGGCGTAGGAGTGGCTGTGTGGTAAGTAGCATGCTCACCAACGACATGGTTCCGGGTTCAGACCCACTGAGTGGCACCTTGGGCAAGTGTCTTCTACTATAGCCTCAGATCAACCAAAGCCTTGCGAGTGGATTTGGCAGACGGAAACTGAAAGAAGCCCGTCGTATATATGTATATGTATATATATGTGTGCGTGTTTGTGTCTGTGTTTGTTCCCCCAACATCGCTTGACAACCGATGCTGGTATGTTTACGTCCCCGTAACTTAGCGGTTCGGCAAAAGAGACCGATAGAATAAGTACTAGGCTTCCAAAGAATAAGTCCTGCGGTCGATTAGCTCGACTAAAAAAGGCGGTGCTCCAGCATGGCCACTGTCAAATGACTGAAACAAGTAAATGAGTAAATGAGAGATATTAACTATTTCCACCTCTAGAGAATGTACCATAAGTGCCAAATGGAAATTAAGATCAGCTCCTTTTGAGAAGGGGAGATAATCTCAAGAGCCGAAAATCCTCCAAAGTTGATAAACCAAGACAGTTCTGGACTTGTTTCCACCTCAATAGATGTCATTAGCATGACAATTGTTCTATCTTAACCCCAACAGCTAAGTGGCATAAACTTATACAAAAAGAATAGAATACGTTTATGCCCTAAGTAATTAGTGTAATTAAACAATAAGACAATAAATAACTTTTAACAAATCAACAATTTATAGTGTATGGTGTTTGATAATTCTGCATTTCTACGCGTGTACTCATATATATATATATATATATATATATATATATATATATATATATA
>NC_068996.1:12853984-12860569 GCF_001194135.2 Octopus bimaculoides | reverse complement strand
ACACACACACACACACACACACACACACACACACACACACACACACACACATACACACACAGACACAAATATACATGTGTGCATATATCTATATATCCACCCACACACATACAATATATGTATGAAAATAGGTATGTATGTATGCATGTATGTATGTATGTATGTATATACAATTATAAACAAGGGCAAAAGAAAAAAGATTTCTATGCCAATATGCTGAGAAATAGAATTTAAATCGTCAATCACAACATACAATATACATCACTATAAATACACAACGTGTTGAAATCGAGGAAAGCAAGCTAACGGAATTTTTTTTTAATGCGTTATCTCTATATTGAATCAATTTCGGGACTAATCCAACGGATTTTCCCCTCATCAGTAGAGAATACGATAAGATATAAATGAAATACTTACAAGCACCCATGGAAAAAAGCAAAAGCAAAAGTCATGTGTACACATAAGTACCCCAAATATATCTAAATATAAAAATTCCGTAGCGAACCTCAGCTCACGTGTAATCGGTCAGGAACCACAACTTAGAGTGGTCACCAGTCCCGAAGTGAATGATAATAAATTTACTTCTAATATACTCTTTTACTCTTTTACTTGTTTCAGTAATTTGACTGCGGCCATGCTGGAGCATCGCCTTTTAGTCGAGCAAATCGACCCAGGACTTATTCTTTGGAAACCTAGTACTTATTCTATCGGTCTCTTATACCGAGCCACTAAGTTGCGAGACGTAAACACACCACCATCGGTTGTCAAGCGATGCTGGGGAGACAAACACAGACACACAAACATATACACACACATACATATACACACACATACATATATATACGACGGGCTTCTTTCAGTTTCTGTCAACCAAATCCACTCACAACGCTCTGGTCGGCTCGAGGCTATAGTAGAAGACACTTGCCCAAGATGCCACGCAGTGAGAATGAACCCGGAACCATGTGGTTGGTAAGCAAGCTACTTACCACACAGCCAATCCTGCGACTATAGGATAAATTTTTTTTTCAAAAATTTCATCAAGTGGCCAGCATATTAAAATACCTTTAAAGGTGAAAATTATAAACAATTGTAAAAAAGAGCAAAAGATAAAAATTTTTCTATGCCAATATGCTGAGAAATAGACTTTAAATCGTATTTTAATATGCTGGCCACTTGATGAAATTTTTGAAAAAAAATTTATTCTATATTAGAAGCATATATGTATATATGTATGTTTGTATGGATATATGTATATATGTAGGTAGGTAGCGAGGTAGCGAGGTAGATATGTAGGTAGGTAGGTAGGTAGGTAGGTAGGTAGGTTGGTAGGTTGGTAGGTAGGTAGGTAGGTAGGTAGGTAGGTAGGTAGGTAGGTAGGTAGGTAGGTAGGTAGGTATTCATGTGACACTTCATTTTCGCAACTCAGTTTCACGTCTCCAATCCATAGGTAAAAAGATTTTGTGATTATTAACAATATTTGAAGAAATATATATATCCGACATTTTTATACAAATCAAAATATTATTTGTCGACAGTATGTGAAAGCTTGCCCAAAAATGCGTTATAAAAAAGTTTCACACATACATATATTTAGTTGCCCTACATAAATCATGTAATACATTTAACTATTGAAATACAAAACCTCAGAGTAACATTTGAAGAAGTTAAAGCCCCTGATAAAATATATGTGTATGTGTGAGTGATTTAAAGGAGATTTACTTATTAATTCAAGCTGCCTTCCATCGAAATCGTTACAGATCCGTTGGACCTTCAATGTTAGGAACAAATGTTACATCTCTTCGTGTGCATCCATATGTATGCGTACCAACCCAAATTAATTGAATTGACGTAACTATTAAAGGGCAGGACTGATGAAATACCTTGTGGCATTTTCTCAACTCTTTGTGTCTTGACAGCATTGTCTTTGACGATACTAGTACTAGGGTGGAAGCCATTTCCTTAGATTGTCATCGATGCTAGCATTCCTCAAAAAAAATCTTACACAGACCTCTATACGCATGTACAAATGCATAGTCAGCTTTGGACGATTGCGCCCCTTAAATCTGTGTAACTACACAACCAAACGTGGAGGCGCGTGGTTTAGTGGTTAGGATATCAGCATCATGATCGTAAGATTGTGGTTTCGATTCCTGGACCGGGCGACTCGTTGTGTTCTTGAGCAAAACACTTCAGTTCACGTTGCTCCAGTCCACTCAGCTGGCAAAAATGAGTAACGCTGCGATGGACTGGCGTCTCGTCCAGCGGGGGAACACGTACGCCATTGAAACCGGGAAACCGGGCCCATGAGCCTGGCTAGGCTTTAAAAGGGCGCATTTATTTATTATTTACACCGCCAAACCTAGCCTTTATATCAGTAGAAATGCTACAGCGTTGGTCAAATTATTTGCGTAATTAAGTCACGGCCCTTTATTTTCTGAATGAAAATCCTGCTGAAATCAACTTAGCAGTTCATCCTTCTGAGAACTGACAATAATATAAGTACTGGCCAGTTACTAGAATACATCGACACATGTAAAACGGAAGACAAATGGTAGCGAATGAAAATAGGGATTCGTAAGTTATACAAGTTGCTACTGAAAATAAACCAAAGGCAAACAAATCAAGCCATTCCAGAAGTTTTAATTTCCGTAGCCATTCTCTTTTCTCTCACCAATGACACATAATTATGTTGCAGCAACGAGCATAATAAATAAGCACTTTTTTCCCGTTGTTTGTCTACTTCTTCCTTCTCTTCTTTCCAACCTTCTTCAACCTTGTCTACTTTTTTCCTTCATCTTTTCTTTCTTTTCTTCTTTATTATTGTTGTTGTTGTGTTTTGAAGGCGTCAAATTGGTAGAGCCGTTATAACGTTATGGTTGATGAAAAATAAATGCGATTTAGGACAATAGAAGACATTGGAAGATTGAGTAAGAACCCTATTTGTGTGAGAATATGAATAAATAAGAGTTCCCCTCCCCCTTGTATTTTTTATAAACGCACATTTCTTGGGTTTTAATATGGCTTCTTCTGTTAGTACACCAGCTTAGCGGTATTTCGTCTGTCTTTACGTTCCTTGTTCAAATTTTACTGAGGTCAACTTTGCCTTTCATCCTTTCGGGATCGATGAAATAAGTACCAGTTGAATACTGGAGTTGATATTATCAATGTAACACCTCCTGAATTTGATGGCTTTGTGCCAAAATTTTAAGCCATTATTATTATTGTTGTTGTTGTCGTTGTCGTTGTTGTTGTTGTTGTTGTTGTTGTTCTTGTTCTTGTTGATACTAAGGCGGCGAGCTGGCAGAATCGTTAGCGCGCCGGGCGAAATGCTTAGCGGTATTTCGTCTGTCACCACGTTCTGAGTTCAAATTCCGCCGAGGTCGACTTTGCCTTTCATCTTTTAGGGATCGATAAATTAAGTACCAGTCGAGTACTGGGGTCGATCTAATCGACTTATCCCTCCCCCAAAATTTCGGGCCTTGTGCTTATAGTAGAAAGGATTATTATTATTATTATTATTATTATTATTATTATTATTATTGGTAAGGCGGCGAACTGGCAGAAATGTTAGCACGCTGGACGAAATGCTTAGCGTATTTCGCCCGTCGCTACGTTCTGAGTTCAAATCCCGTGATGGTAAATTTGACCTTTCCTTAATTGGGGCGGCAGCAATAAAATAAAGTACCATTTGAGTACTGGGAACAATGGAATTGACTAAATTTCTTTTCTAATATAGCCGGCCTTTTGTCAAAATATGAAGCAACAACTATTACTACTACTACCACTACTACTACCACCACCACCACCACAACCGCCAAGGCTAACACTACTACTAATACTAATACTACTACTACCACCACCACCACTACTACTACTAAACTACTACTACCACTACTCCTACTAATACTACTACTAATAATAATAATACCACTACTACTATTATACTACTACTACTACTACCGCCACCACCACCACTGCCACCACTACAATCACCACCACTACTACCATCATAACTACTACTGCTACTGCTACTACTACTACTACTATAGCCACTATCATTATCACCAACACCAACACCACCATTACCACCGCCATCACCACCTCTACCACCACCACTACTACTACTACTATTACAACTACCACCATTACCATTACCCCCACTACTACTATGACCACCACCATCACTACAGCCATTATTACAATCACCACCACCACCACCACCACCACCACCACTACTGCTACTACTACTACTGACACCTATATATCCTTCGTTCTATATTTTACTCTGCCATCTTTTGAATTCTATCTCTTAATTCTTACTTCGTTGGTGTTGATGTTGTTGTTGTTGTTATATTGCTGGCGATGCTGCTCTCGTCCTCGTCTTCGCTCTCCTTTTTCTCTTCCACCTCCTCTTACTCCTCCTCATTCCTCTACTCTTTCACTTCTTCCACCTCCACCTACTTCTCTTTCTATTTCACCTTGTTCTTCTATCTCCTGGCTTCTGTATTATTTACCATTTATTCACGCTGCCATCTGCACTTGTCTGCTATCATGCGCTGATGATATTTCAGACAGTCTACGACACTACACCCCACCCCTTTCAACACACCACACTTATTTCCAGTGAGAATTATCATTCTCAATGTTGCCTGAACTTGTTGTTGTTCTTCTTCTTGTTGCTGCTGCTGCTGTTGTTGCTATTGTTGCTGTTGACACGGATATCCCGTGAATGAAGCCATGTAAACAATAGAATTATGTTTACGAAACGTTGCAAATGCATACACACGGGCTTGATCTTTTGTACATACATAAGCAAAGTAATACACTCGTGTATGCACACAGACACACACACACACACAAATCTGTATGTGTGTATGTATGTGTGTGAATATATGTATATGTGTATGTACGTACGTACTTATGTATGCATGTATGTATGATTGCGTGTATGTATGTATGATAGCATGTGTGTATGTATGCATGCATTAATATATGTATGTATGTATGTATGCATATATGTATGTATAGATGTATATATATGTGTGTGTATGTGTGTATGCATATATGTATGTATAGATGTATATATATGTGTGTGTATATATGATAGCATGTATGTTTGTAAGCATGTATATGTGCATGTACGAATGCCTGTATGTGTGTGTATGTATGTACGATAGCATGTATGCATGTATGCATGTATGTATGTATGTATGTATGTACATAGGTGTGGGTGAGCACACACACACGCCGGGTGCGAGCGATATTTGAAGTCTCTTAATTAACAACATATTAGTCTCTTCAAACCAATTAAATGGCTTTTTTCTATTCCTCTCAGATCCTTCATAGCAGACACTTTGCTAACACAAGAAATGAAAAAAACAACCTGGTCATTTTTGCCATTTGTGTGGAACACAACAATTTAGAAATTACCAGCTTTTTAAATGTTACAAGATCATTTGCTCACAAAGTTTTGACATGGCTTAATTGAAAGGCAAAAGCTTCTAATTTTACTGCATCAAAAAGAAAAAAAGAACGCATTCTAAATGTTTGGACACTATAAGGATATTGCAATTCAACTTACGGATTCAATGCATCATCGATAATGATCCTGAAAAATCAATGAGAGCCATCTTCAAGAAACTTCGGGTGTTGGAGTGGACTGAAATTGGATATAAGTCGTACGTACCGAAGAGAAACAGTTCATGTCTGCAAAGATAAAGAGGAAATGTTTGATCCTTGCCGACCGGTTAATTAATATGGTTAACATATCTCATGAACATGATAAAGACCAAAAGTCTAACAGCTACTTTATGGGCAGGTCTTTCGGATGTTCCCAGAATGATCGATGCTAAGTTTCCAGCAACTGTGACGGTTTTAGGAGCGATAAACATCGAAATTCACGTCATACCAGCTCACATCTTTCTCTATAGTATGATAGAATTATGCTGTTGAGTATGTTGAGGTGCTGGAGATATTTGTCAAGCCCTGCATGGAGGAAATACTTATTGAAATGCTATACATATTTCAACAAGACTGAACACTTTCTCACAAAGCCCGCATGACACAAGAACGGATATCAGACAATCATTACGATCATATGACACCAAACATTCAGTTTCCAAAACCACCTGATTTAAATCCCATGTGTTTGGAGCTTTGTTGAAAAGGAAACTAAACAACATCCTCACAATACCATATCTTCACTGAAGGAAGCCATTGTGCAAGTAATATCCTCAATGAAAGAGGATCATTTGGTACAGACATGTCAACAATTCCGGTCCAGCATTGAAGCAGTCGCTGAAGCTGAAGATTCTTGGAATAACTTTACAAGAAACCTTATCGAGGAGACGTGCACTGATTTTTATAAGAAATACATTTGGTAATTGCTAGATTAGAGCTGGTTTATTAAATTACTAACGATGACAAATACCTCTTGCAACCTCTACAAATATACATGTGTGTGTGTGTGTGTGTGTATGTGTGTGTGTGTGTGTGTGTGTGTGCGTGCGTGTGTATGTATGTATGTATATCTATCTATCTATCTATCTATCTATCTATCTATATCTATCTATCTATCTATATATA
>NC_068996.1:12850850-12853233 GCF_001194135.2 Octopus bimaculoides | reverse complement strand
AGCGATTCGACAAATGTAGCCTGTATTATAAGGTACTGGACTTAAAATAAGTAGGTGTGTTGGGTGGGGTATGATTTGTTGGACTAAACCCTTCACGATGCCTGCAGTCCAATTACTGAAACAGAGAAGAAATAAAAGACCAAAAAAAATGGCTGCATGTGAAAAAAAAAAAAGAAACTTTTGATGTATTTGATAGACAGAAAGAGGACTGAGCTTCGTATAAGCATCGAATTTTTAGATGGTACTGTAATATGCGATCATGTGATATTGTATATCTTAAAGAACGTAAATCAAAAGTTCATTTTTATTTACTTTGGGCTGCATTTAGGTGATATACAAGCTATCTCATTAAATGCAAAGGATTATACATCAACTCCTGCTACAAAATCATTTTAAAAGTAAAAGGAGCACAGCTAATTTCTTGGATGCCATCCTAGATATATATACACTTGCTCGTACAAAGAAAGTCAAAAGTAAAACTCATATAAACACGGGCTAATAATATCCACTATGAGAGCTCAAAAGCATATCAGTAGTATAAAAAGGTTTTTGACAAGGTAACCATATATTATAAAGAAGTCTTAGAAACGAACGGTTTCAAAGATTAATTTAAGTATCCCACAATACCAAGTGCTTTGCAAGAAAAGAAAGGCATCGAAGTGCTAGTTGGTTTATACCCTTATTTGCTAACCGTTAACTCGAACATAACAAAAACGTCCCTCGGTTAAATAGATAAGCACCTCCCCACTAGCTATAAATAGAGAAAACTATTCAGCCAATATAGCCATATGAAACAAATTATATCCAATATGCCAACCTCTTTTCCTGAACCCAGTTACTCACGTAAAAACACCGTTACATGTCCGCCGACTGGAGCCTGCAATGCAGAACTCATCATATATAAGACAGACAATACATGAGACAGAGATTAAACACAAGACTTGGCATCACAATGAAACACTACAATAGTATGAGAGAAGAAACATTCAAAAAAAGAGTTTACATTCACACGTTCACTTTCACAAACAATGATAACTGACACGCCACAAGGTTGTATTTAATCTTTAAAAGGAAAAGCAGCAAATTATAATATCAAATGAAAAACCGTTAACATATCTAGATCTTATATACATAGCGACAAAGAAAAGGTTGAGCCTTAGAAATTCACTAGAGTTAGTGATATATTTACTTACTAAGTCTGAACCGCTCGGTAAATGTAAACATGTTGATAATTTCATGCAACACAACTCTTTTCTTTTTTCTTCCTTTCTTTTTTTTCTTTTTTTTTTCCAATTTGAAACTTTCTTGTCAAACTGAAACATATGCAATTTTTATCCTCATTAAGAACCCCTTTTGTTTTTGTTTTTTTAATTATAGTACTTTTAAAATTAACTGTTAAATCAACAGATCCAATTATGACATGAGCTGATCTCTTTACTCTTTTATCAACAGGTATTTCCTTTGCACTATAAAATATGAATTTAGACAAGGAAAATATTTTCCGAAAGAGCTGAGAGTGTACCAGGCAGAACGTACCAACAGCAACAACAGTGTTGATACTAATAATCTGTAACATAGACACATGTCCAGAAACTTGTAGTGGTTAGTGATTAAGCGAATATATATACTTCAGAATTTGTCTGTTACTTTATTTCACTGACTCCGAAAGTATAAAATGCAAAGTTGCTCTCAGCGCGATTTTAATACGAAACGTAAAGAGCTGAAACCAATGCCGCAAGACATTTTTGTCCGACGCGCCTATGATTCCACCTATCCAATAATGGTTTTTTTCGAACAAACATGGAAGGTCGAGTGTGTGACATATTTTTAGAAATTAGGAAAATCTCGGACATAGAAGAATAGCTGTGAAAACAGCTTTAGAAAATCGGAAAAAATATTCCAATAGACGGGAAAATGTGACCAAAAGCCTCTACATAGAATCGACCTCTGTACATCTGAAATCCTGGTTAAGGGCTCTGTACCATTGAACTAATCGACCCCTGAGTACAGAGCGCACAGCCGGAATTTGAGAGGTACAGAGTTCAAATCTCGGTAACGGCAGCTGACCACTTTTCTCCGTCTTATAAGGGTATTTCTACCAGATTTTCTGAAGCTGTTTTCACAGCTGTTCGACGGCGTTCGAGATTTTCTTAATTTCCAATAATAATTGTTTCTAATATTGGAACAAGACAAGAAGAGGGGAAGTCGATTGACCACTACATTTATATTTTTTACTCCTTGTTTCTCTCCTTATTTCTTTCTGTGTTCCTTTCAGTTGAAGAACGTAGGCTCGAAACGTCAAAGACTTTCTCTATTCCCGAGCGTTAAACTAATACATCCATTTGTTGTTTACACCACCCGTCTTCGTCTGTTGTTTTTTTTT
>NC_068996.1:12848829-12849350 GCF_001194135.2 Octopus bimaculoides | reverse complement strand
TATACATATATATATATATATATATGAATATATATACATACACGCACGCACGCACACACACACACGCACGCACACACACACACGCACGCACACACACACACACGCAAACACTTCAAAAGAAATACAAAGCGATATTTGTGGCAAGTGAGAGAATATAGATTCAAAACATGGAGGACAACTGGGAATTTCTAGTAGACAACTGGTGAATACCAAATATTAGATCGGTAAGTGAAGCAACGTTTCAACCATGTGATAAGAGAAATTATGATCGAACGGTACCAAGAGCTATAATAACTAAGAGATATGTCTGGAAAGAATGGAAGGAATGAATAGGAATAAGGAACAATGACAGGTAAAATGCAAGAAGAACTAGATATCAAATATGCATATGATCTGTAACATGTGGGTCAGAGGTGTGACATTACGAACACCAGAGTAGTGTCGGTATAAATTGAATATGCGTGCGTGAGTGTGTATATATACACACACATACACGTATAAGTATATATGCATATATATAT
>NC_068996.1:12848114-12848729 GCF_001194135.2 Octopus bimaculoides | reverse complement strand
CTCATCAACACCATGAAGAAAAAAGTGTGAAAATGCTGATAGACCATGTAATGAAAATAGCAGAGTTACGGAACAGCTAATTAGCAAGATAATTAGCTGAGATGAGATGCAATTTGAGTTTATGCCTTGAGTTTATGCCAGTTCGGTCTACTACTGGCGCCATTTTTTTAGTGAGACGACTAGAAAAGTTCTTAATTTAAAATAAGACATTATACCTTGCATTTGTCTGAGAGACGGTTCCATGATCTATTGTTAAGTGGTCACCAAAAGTGATAGATGAAGAGTCGTGTAAGTTGTCTTCATAGTTATTGTCAACGAGGTATTTGTTAGCAATATGTCCAGCTCTGATGAGCATTTATCTGGTCTGTCAGGGACCAGTTTTTAGTATTCCCACTTCTTTTTAGTTTTAGTTTAACAGGCGCAGGAGTGGCTATAGGCGCAGGGTGGCTATAGGCGCAGGAGTGGCTATAGGCGCAGGAGTGGCTATAGGCGCAGGAGTGGCTATAGGCGCAGGAGTGACTGTGTGTTAAGTAGCTTGCTTCCCAGCCACATGGTTCTGGGTTCATTCCCACTGCGTGGCACCTTGGGCAAGTGTCTTCTACTATAGCTTCGGGC
>NC_068996.1:12846550-12848034 GCF_001194135.2 Octopus bimaculoides | reverse complement strand
TGTGTGTGTGTGTGTGTGTGTTTGTGTGTCTGTGTTTGTCCCCACAACATCGCTTGACAACCGAAGCTGGTGTGTTTGCGTCCCCGTAACTTAGCGGTTCGCCAAAAGAGACCGATAGAATAAGTACTAGGCTTACAAATAATAAGTCCTGGGGTCGATTTGCTCGTCTAAAGGCGGTGCTCTAGCATGGCCGCAGTCAAATGACTGAAACAAGTAAAAGTGTAAAGGCGATAACAAAGGGATTTCAAGTTCAACTCTCCGTGAGAACTGTTGTAGACCAAAGGACCTTGTTGTCAACACAGCCGCATCACCAAACAATTGCAAACATGAAATAAGAGCATAGAATTCAGAAATTTAAAGTTAAACATAGTGTGACGTTTGGTGGGGTAGGAAGAATAGGGTGATCTAGTCGTAAGAACAGGTCTCAGAAAGTTTCATGGTCCGCCCCCCTCCAGCCTCGCTTCTCCCTTATTGTTGGGATAAATGTAGGTAGAAGATTCTTGCACTTAGTAGATATCCACTTCCCTAGAACCCATAAATACAATAAAAAAATTTTAAGAGACACGCAATAAAAGTTACCTTTTCTTGTCCTTCTAATGTTAAGTCATATACCAATAAGCAACGGACGACTTTAGCCTGCTCCAGATGCACATGTAGAGACAAGTCTATATGTCCGCTAGGAACAGGAGTGCAATATATCTTCTGTTTAAGAAGCACAAGTTTCAGCGAACTACGACAGTGGTCGTACAGATATCAAACGTTATATCGGAGCCGTGGAAGGTAAATTTTAATCTAGATATAACAACCATCCTTTTGGATTTCAGGTATCGTGATAAGAGACAATCAACAAACCTTTCGGTTTTAATCTGAAGACTTAAAGACGAACAGACCAGTTTCGACATCAAATGAAAAATCTTCTCCAAATCCATATTCTATATAAACGAGTCAAAAAATGTTCGGTGTGGTTTCTTGAAAACTTATGTCTCTTAAAGAACTTGAGAACCTCCAACGAATACAAAAATTCGAGGAACGATATTTTCTCTGTATGTCCACATTTCAAGAAACACATAATGTCGGAATTTAAAAGTAGACCACCAGACACATTGTAAACCATTAACATCTGGTTTACGTCTGCCTGACATCGAATTATTGTAACGTTGGTTATCTCTTTTGTGTTGTTCTTCTTGTCTTCATTACAGGCGTCTCTAGTTTAAATGTTATCTACTCAAAAGACAACTGACAAACGGTCTTATTTTCAATTTGATAACCGGCGAAATAAATTATTTCGACCAAGAAACCTGGGTAGCTGTATTTACGTCACCTGATAAGGGTCCTGCACACTGGGAGATGCATCTGATACATTTCATCGTTCCCTACCCATTAGGGAGCAATGAATAAGACAACCGAAATTGTTGTGCTACATAAAGTTTTTGTTACAACCCGTATCAATTATTTAGTATGTGTGTGTGTGTGTGTGTGTGTGT
>NC_068996.1:12837351-12846258 GCF_001194135.2 Octopus bimaculoides | reverse complement strand
TATATATATATATATATATATATATATATATATATATATGCGTATGTGTGTATATATGTGCATGTATATGTGTATACGTGTGCGTGTGCATTATAAATATGTATGAATGCATACATTATATATTATGCGTATATGAGTATACGTATGCCTGCCTATGCGACTAAGTATGTATGCATGCTGAAGGCATGTATATATGTATGTGTGCATATGAATATGTTCATACATATATACTGACGAAGCTCAAAGAGCTAGAAATACGTTTTTGATAATGTTATCACTGCTGTTAGAAGATTTTCAAATGGTTCTGATATATACTTGTGTTTTTTAACACTAAATATTTATACTAGACGCTTTCTCGTGATCAATACAGCAGTTTATATAGCTTTCAAAATATATCTTCCTTAAGTATACTACACATATTCCTATTTTGTACTATGCATGCATGTATGTATGTTTGTATGTATGTATGTATCCATATATGTGTGTCTATAAACGTATGTATATATGTTTGTATGTATGTACGTCTGTACGTCTGTATGTGTGAAGGGGCTTGGCTTAAATTGTAAGACAATAAGTTCGATTCCTGGCGGTATATTGTATGCTTGAGCAAGACATTTTATTTCGTGTTGCTCCAGTCCACTCAGCTGGCAAAAATGAGGCCAGCCTTGTCACATTGTTTGTCACACTGAATCTCCCCGAAAACTACGTTACGGGCCCGCATGCTTCAGGAGTACTTAGCCATTTGCATTTTAATTTGATGACCAGGCTGTTCGGTTAATCGAATCAACTGGAACACTTATTCTCGAAACTGATGGAGTGCCAGTATATAAATATATGCGTGCGTGTTTCTGTGTGTGTGTGTGTGTGTGTGTGTGTGTGTGTGTGTGTGTGTGTGTGTGTGTGTGTGTGTGTGTGTGTGTGTGAGAGAGAGAGAGAGAGAGAGAGAGAGAGAGAGAGAGAGAGAAAAAAGAGAGCGTTTGAGTATGAAGTTCTCAATGTCTCTGGAAAAAAATTACCACACTTATCCACACGAACAGCCCTAAAAATACTTTTTTAAAAAACGTTAATAACGGAAAGTTGTACTGAGATCAATTCTAATATCAGGATGCTAATAAATGTTTACGGAAACACGTGTCTGTGTGCTTGTGTTGTGTGATATACACACATATATGTATGTATGTAGGGATGTATGTATGTATATGTATGTATGTTTGTATGTATGTATGTATGTATAAACACACTCACATACATGCACGCACATGCACATACATACACACATATATATACATGTATATACATATATATTTATATGTAAATTCATATATATGTATATATATATATATATATATATATATATATATATATATATATATATATATATATATATATACATACACACACACACATACACACATATATGCATGTATGTATGTACGTATGTATATATATGCGTGTGTGTGTGTGTACACACACATTACCTTGAAAACGTCTTTAATGTCTTCATAAAACCAACCCATTGCGCAGGAGAGGTCATTGGTGTATAAAAGTTAGATGAGATGTGTTTAACCTTATTCTTCTCTTTTTTTCGATTCATTTTTTTTTTTATCTATCCATTTATTTATTTCATATCAATCACTATTTTACTCGCCTTAATTAATCAAACTAGAAAAAAAAATGTTGTTGTAGCCGTTGTCGTCGTTGTTGTTGTCGTTGTTGTTGTTGTTCTTGTTGTTCTTGTTGTTCTTGTTTGTATTTTCTTGCAACCAAAAAGCTATTATAGAATTATGTATAAAATATCTGATAGACATGTTCAAGTGTTATCGCTACAGTATTCGCTTCATATTTACAGCAAAAATAATTAAAACTTTTTCTTAAAGTTTGCATATTCACAAATAAATGAAATACCATATAAAAAAAGTAATACACGTGTGTGTGTGTCTGTGTGTGTGTGTGCCTGTGTATATATGTGTGTGCATATCTATTTGCGTATATGTAGATGTATGCATACATGTACGTACACACACACACAAATATATACATACATGTAGGCATGTGTGTATGTGTGTGTGTGTTTGTGAATGTGTGTGTATGTGTGCATGTGTGCATGTGTGTGTATTTGTGAATGTGTATGTGTGTGTGTATGTGTGTGTGTGTGTGTGTGTTTGTGCCTGTGTATAAATG
This sequence comes from Octopus bimaculoides, assembly GCF_001194135.2. Classification (NCBI taxonomy): domain Eukaryota; kingdom Metazoa; phylum Mollusca; class Cephalopoda; order Octopoda; family Octopodidae; genus Octopus; species Octopus bimaculoides. The sequence goes on along the minus strand of NC_068996.1, from coordinate 12,844,077 downwards.
TGTGTGTATCGATTTGCGTAAATGTAGATGTGTGCATATATATATATATATGTATGCATACACACACATACATATATACACACATACGTATATACACACACATACATATATATATATGCATACACATACATACATATATACATATATAAATATATGATGCGTGTGAGCGTCTGTGAATGTGTGTGTGTATTTGTGAATGTGTGTGCATGTGTGTGCGTGTGTTTGCGAATGTGCATGATGTGTTTATGTGTGTGCCTGTGTATATGTGTGTGTGTATCTATTTGCGCATATGTAGATGTGTGCATATATGTATGCAGACACACACACGCACATACACACACATATACCTACATATATACATGTGTTTGAGCGTGCGTTTGTGTGTGCGTTCGTGAATGTGTATGCATGTGTGTGTATGTGTGTGTGTATTAGTGAATGCGTATGTGTGTTTATGTGGGTGCGTGTATCTGCGTGTGCCTGTGTATATATATATATGTGTGTGTGTGTATTTGCATATATGTACGTGTGCATATATGCATGCACACACGCGCATACATATATACGTACATGCATACATGTGTGTGTGCGTGTGTGTATGTGTATGCATGTGTGTGTGGGACCATAAGTCACACGAAAGGCTGAGTGGTTAAGACGTTTGCTCTTTTGAGAATAGATGATTCCAGGTTCGGTTCTTATACCTTATGTACATGTGGGTGTGGGCGAATGTTTGTATGTGTGTAAATGCAAGTGTGTATGTATTATGTAATTGTTCAGTTTCATTTCAAGATTCCTTGCCAATAGAGAAAGAACAGGTTTCTAACTTAGATCCAAGGCTCTTTGATTGGAATTTCCAACATTAACAACAAGGTATGCATCTATGTATGTATGTATGTATGTATGTGCAGATTTGTATGTTTTATGTATGTATTATCATGCTTATAGTTGCATATGTACACATGGACAAATGTATATCTAGACATGGACATACGTATGTATGTATGTATGTATGCATGCATGAATGCATGTATGCGTGCAGATTTGTATGTTTTGCTTTATGTATGCATTCTCATGCATATAGTTGCATATATAGACATGCTCATATATATATTCAAATGATAAACTTCTGGAAAGTTTCTACAGGTTTTTATAGTTCCAATGATGGATTGGATCTGTAGTCTTCGAATTAGCTTCCTCCTTTCTGGTTTCGAGAAGCCTAATTTTTTTATAGATTGGTATTTAGTCAGTGTATTACATATTCCATGGCCCCAATAGTTACAGGTATAAACCTCAACTTGTAACCTGGATAGAGCAACTTCAGATTTCTCAATAGTTCAGCGTATGTGTTCTCTTTTTCACTGATCTTCAGCTTTATGTTAACAACCGCTGGGTAGCTGATTACCACAGCTATACACAGTTGCTCTTCTCTATCCCAAATCATTATATCAAGTCTATTATGCTTACATTTTATTGAGGTCTTCACTGGAACATTCCACCAGTATTCCTTTTTTATTATGAATGGCTATGGCTTCTATCATACTGAGGGTTCTTATTTCTTTGTCCTTGAGGTTATCCTTTCAACAGATCTCGCTATTCAGCGTCCTAGCTACATCATGTCTCATCGATAGATAGTACCGTAGTGACATTTTTTTACAAATGCTTATGATGTGCGTGATATCTTCGGTGTCAACCCCACAAATCTGCATCGGTTGTCACATTTTACTGCTTTTCCTGCATCTCTATCCCTTTTGTGCATCAGGTATTTGGTTGATATTTCCTGTTCCTGGATTGCAAACGCATACCCTTCAAAGTGAGAGGTAGTAATCTGGTTGTTCGTCCATGATAGACTGCTTTGAGGATCAATGTTACTATCGTCTCAGAGCTTTCTACTCACATATCCATACATGGTCTTCTGCTCATATATGCTTATCCCTTCATCTAATGATATGCTGCGGTAGAGTTGTGCGACTTCGCTGTGCATGCATTTAATGTTATCAGACAAAGAATGTTACTCAAGGAGCTGCCTTCCAAGTCTTATGATGTTATCAGCCTCATGTATGCAAACTTAGTGAAGGGATGCACTTCGACACTTGGTGGCTAAAAGATGTAGCCGAAGGGATATGATACAACATTCAAAAGCATTTTGGATCGATGTTAAACCTCTTCTGCCTTGTTTTCGTTTTAGTGGTCACTGTTTATGTGGAAATTATGTGTTTGTTAATATCTTCCGGAATTTCACATCAATGGCTCGGATCTCATCAAGCGTCCAATCAAGGAGCCCAAATGTTGGTATCAGTATTGACAGTGCAAACACATTGTGGGCCATTGTTTTATTGAATGCAGAGAGTTCTGAGGTCCAAATTTTCTTTATTCGGCTGTAATATTCTTTAGTGTTTTATGACAGGCGCCATTTCAAAATATATTTTCATCCACCCCTAGATACCTGTAACATTCCTCGTCAGATACAGGGGAAACAGTCAAATCATTGATGGAGGTGTTACTAGTCTAGTTTATAGTTTTCTCCTTTTTCACAACCATATAACAACATTTATCCTAAAAAAAACTCCAACCCTATATCCTTTGAAAATGTTGTAACCAGGTCAAGGCTCTTTTTCCCCTCATGCATATTCTTTCCATAAAGTTTCAAGTCATCCCCAAAGGAACAGTGTGTAATTTTGGTCTTTCTGTTTCCCTGCGAACCAGAGAGAAATCCTTCGGACTACCTCAACATGAATGACAAGGGGTTTACAAAAAGTATAAACAACATCACAGAGAGGGTGTCCCCTTGGAATATACCTCTGCAATATTGTACTCTGTGTAATAACACAGTCACTCCTTGTGTCTAATTTCAAGATGGTAGCCCACGATGCCCACGATGAATTCAGGTCAGCTTTGGCTTTGACTATACTCATTGGAACTTTGGCATGTATGTATGTATGTATGTATGTATGTATGTATGTATGTATGTATGTACGTACGTACGTATGTATGTATGTGGAGAAACAAAGAACGGAGATCACGGCATTACATTTATGAATCAATTTCGATCGTTTTGGTAATTGGTAGAATTGTTACATCAAGCGAAGTGCAAGGTTATTTAAATAAAATTTTGTAAAAGCCACAGACAGTAAATGAAAATTTTTCACCAGCATCTCAAAAACGTACATAGTCAAATTTGGTTAAACAAATGAGAAGGGGTCACTTGGATCATCATAGTAAAAAATTAAAAAGCAAGTCATAACTCTGACAAAGAAGTAGCCCAGGAGCAAGACTACGAAGACAAAGTATCGTCTTAGTTCCATTGGCTAGATTTAGTAAATCACGAAGATGTCTAAATGACAGAATAAGAGAAATGAAAGATTAATCATATACATTTATATACTAGTAGAGAGATAAGTTGATTAAGGGATATAATAGAAATGTTCAAAGAGATGATAGCTTGCTACTAAATTCTTAGAAGTGTAATTAATAGGAGGAAGAGAAGTATAAAGAGAAAAATCAAGATAAAGACTTGAAAAGATAAGTACAAGGAATTACAATAAAGGTATAGAATAAATCTATAAGACTGTCACAAGAATTATGGCTGGATTTCATTTGATCACTTACAGTTGAAATCAAATAAATACATTAGTTAAGGAATAAATGATTAGTTACATAGGAAATAATTTATGCAGGAAGTATCAAGACATAGTGAACATCTTATATTGAATCACCTATGATAAAACTGGGGCACCAGAAATAATACGAACGTCATGGAATTTTCAAGAATGTTTTATTGAATTAGTGGAAACAAAGGATCAATAATTCGTTATGCTTGTTAATTTGATCTGACTTTACACTTGAAAACTTCAAATACTTCCATAGAATATAAGTTACAACCACCCCAACCTCTTTCTATGGAAGTGTTGTACGTATAATTAACCATGAAATTGAGAAATCAATATTCCTCTCTTTAAGAGCCCAGATGAATATGGCAAGTGAAGTGCAAAAAGTTTTCTTTCATTACTAAAGAAATGCATATGAATGTACACTCTAATTTTGAATTTAGATGGCGTAGTACTTTGTAATAATGAACTTTATCGGGTGTTTTAGTAGAGCATTTATATATTAAATTACATAAAAGACATTGGTTATTTTGATCCCTACAGTTATACAAACTATTAGGTTTATTATCAGAAGAGGCATTTGGTATTATTCTTATTGCTGGGAGAGGATAACAAAGAGCTCTTATTATTTATACTAGACAGAGACATATAATTTACAGAAGACCTAAAGTTATATTTACAACAGGAAAAATTGAAAATACGCTTCCTATTACATATAATATTTAGTTTCCTTTGTTGCAATAGTATTAGCTAAATTAGGTGTGGTAGAATACATAAATTTTACACTATTCCTATTAACGATTTTCCTATACTATACCAGAGGCGAGAAAATGCTTTTCCAAAGCCCCTTAATATTCCAGGGATACCGATTTTATATCAATTCCGAAGGGAGGTTAGACCCTGTAATATTTCTCTTGTGTAGCCTATTTTTACCAGTTATGTTGTTTTTTAAGGGTGGTGTAGTTCATTCTAGATTCGCTCATTCTTCTACTTTTATTGGAGGTAAGATAAATATCATTGGAATAAAACTTGTCATATTTATATTTAATCATTTTACTCCTACTACTTTGAAATCCGTTTCCTGAATCATTCAGGTTCGGGTTGGGATTTCTAAGGGGAGTTTCAATGCTTTTCAAATAGTTTGCATTTTTAACCAATGAGTTATTCCTATCCCTATCTATAGGGATTAACGTTTCCCTATTCAGTTTTTTTATTGCTTTCTACGTGGGAATTTGTCACAGATTTAACCATGTAACTCATAGTATTCTTACTCATGTATATGTTAGTTAACATATTAGTTAAAAATGCTAGTTAAAATTTTTAAGACGAGTTTTATCTCTATGTCTATATCTTTTTAATTGAAGCCCACTAACTTTATTAATATTTACAATTTTGCCATCAGAGATATATCATGTTTTCATTACACCAGGGTCGAGTTAAAGCTGTATTATAAAAGTCTGCATTTTGAGAGAAAGTCTGGAATTTCTAGATGAAGCGCCTCTAAGGACGGACTTAATAACGGTTCTAGGGTGATTGAAATGTCTCTTAACGTATTGCAGGTTTTCGTTGGGTTTATGATAGGGATCATAAAGGATTGTATTATGTTCCAACGTCACATTAAAAAAATTAGCTATCTTACAACTATTTCTTAACATAATGTATAACCTTAGGTTCTTAAGTAAATTTCTAGGCTCTTTTCATTATCCTCTAGTTCTAGTTCTTTGCTACTTTTATAAAAGTTGTAAAGAGCCACATCCTACTGTTCGTTTTCCTTTAATGGGTAGCATTTTAACTTGATGTTATTAATCATATTTATCACTTCAACTGCACTGAAAAGCCTTTACAAGTTCAAATATCTCTCAAACATATTTGAACTGGGTTTAACTTTGTATTCTTTCCGTTATTATTTCACACACAGACTATCAAATTAGTTTCACCTTGGTGACTAATGTGTACTAGCAGTCAATAATATTGATTTCAAATTTTGGCACAAGGCCAGCAATTTCAGGTAAGGCGATAAGTTGATTATATCGAATCCAGCATTCAATTAGTGCTTATTTTATCAACTCCAAAAGGATGAAAGGCAAAGTCAACCTTGGCAGAATTTGATCTCAGAATGTAAAGACGAAATGCCGCTAAACATTTTGTCTGGCATGCTAATGATTCTAGCAACTCACCACCTTCTAGAAATCTTTGTATTCTTTACCATAAATCAGTCAATAATAAAACGAGGACATAAAAAAGACATAGAAAACGAACAACGAAAGAAACAAATAGAGAAACGAGACAGGCAACATAAAGAACATTCCTTTCATCAGTTGTCCTGCTTCAAAGGTAGGGACAAGACGCGAGTTCGTTAAAACAGTCGTTCCCGCAAAGCAAATTAAATAAAATTTGGGTTTTTTTGTGGAGGGTGAAAGTGGTAACAAAAACAGGACAGTGAGAACAAAACAGTAAAAACAAACGGTGAGGGCTGTTAAGCCAAGACAATGTGAAGTGGTGAACGCTGGAAAAATTAGCTTTGAGAAGAAACAAGTAAAAGCACGCCTTGTCGTTTAGGAAGGAAGTGGAAGAAAGAGCAAACTTTATATCCTACTTAATGTGGGTTTATTATAAGAATGCCATAATACTGTAGTATTTGTTCTGAGAGAGAACCTCTTAGAGATGTTTAGTGCTTAAAGACACAGAAAATCAGTGGTGGACTAAAATTGTCCAGCACTAGTGCTGGAACTGCGAAATCCTTTAATTCCAGCATTTGTGTTCTTCATCAGCAACAGGTATTCACTTTCACAGTATACATTAGGCACACATGAATACACACTTACTTGTATATAATATGTATGCAAGAGACTCATACATATACAAATGCATACATATATTCATACATAAATACATACATATATATATATATATATGTTAACATAGAGTGGTGAATAAATCGATATATCGAATTGGAAGTCTCTGTCTCTTTTGAATATGAAAATTTAAAAGTTTAAAAACCTTATGATATAAATATAAACTGTGAGAACGACCCTTAAGGAATCTAATTAATGATCTCCTAAGGTAAGTTCTTATGCTATATTGGTAACGGTTGCTACATCCTCTGGCAAAAAAATTATTATAT
>NC_068996.1:12832292-12834488 GCF_001194135.2 Octopus bimaculoides | reverse complement strand
TATATACATATATACGACGGGCTTCTTTCAGTTTCCGTCTAGCAAATCCACTCACAAACCACCAGGTGTATACTATATGATTTATTAACTAATAATATATATATTATTATATATATATATATATATAATATATATTATTATTATATATATATGTATGTATGTATGTATAAGTAGAGTAAAATCCCAGTTTTGTCCTGAAGTACTTCTGCTTATTCCATTATTATAGCCCAGTATGTAGTTGTTGTCATTGTTGCATAGATGCAAGGTACATATCAGAGTTCAAAATTTTGAAAATTTTGATTGCTGAGTTATTGTATAACAAAGGAGGAGGATGGAAAATTTATTGGCATTATTTATTCACCATTACACACGTTTCTTTTGTTATTATCGTTCTTTTTCCTTCTCTGTTAACAGTTTTACTTTGCTCATTTTCCTTCTCTCTCATAAGTATGACGCTGTGTATAGAGAGTGCAGCAAATTTAGTGTACACATTTTTAACTTACCCATCCTGAAATGACAAAATTCATAGCATCGACCAAAAACAAAAGAAAAGTAGTTGATGAAAGTAATTAAATCTACGATTTTCATTCAAGCAATTCAAAACTAGGAAAAGAATACTGGAGATGCGAGAAAAGAAAGCTGTGTTCATTGTAAATTCACACAGTAATGGAAAACAAGGAACCGAATATTATATATTTTTCTAGTGAGCACCTTTATCTAGCTGATGTAGATTTGTTAAATGCTAGAAAAGCAGTTGCAGAAATAAAGCATGAAGCGGTGGGAAACGTAGCAGCAAGTTTGTGTAGCACAATAGTGGCTAAGTTTACGCAGCTAAGAGAAAATACTTGCTCATAACTTTCTCGTTTGCCTGTACTTTCCAAGATTATTCAAAGGTGCCAAAAAAAAAGTTCTGGATTTCCCGTTAATCCAGGGGCTAGAACTGGTTTTGAAATGCCTGAAGGATATTTTAAATTTGATAATGGCAAATAGCTCCTGCGATACGATTCAGGTATCGACAGCTCATACCAGTATTTGCATCAGAAAGTGCTCTTCAAGATATGGCATCATATTGTCATTGGGTATGTGATAGAATGTTCAAAATTGTGCCAGAACAGTGGTTTCAACTGTTTAGTATTCGTGTACAAGTTAAAGGTAGTAGTTTTCCACAGGTTTTTGCATTACTGCCAAAGCAGATATACAAATTATTTTTCGAGTAATTGAAAATTATGCAATCTAATCCATATCTGCTTCATCTCATGGCAGATTTCAAAGTTGAATTTCATACAGCATTTAATTCATGATTCCTTAATTCATCTATCGTGGCATGTTTGTTTCATTTGAGCTGATCAGTATTTCAAAAAATTACAGATTTAGGCCTCAAAGAAAAATACAATAAAGACTCTGACTTCTGTCTTAAAATTCGGTATTTTTTAGCATTAGCCTTCCTATCAATTGAAGATGTCAAAGAAGCCTATGAAGAATTAACAGACAATGAAGAAATACCTGCTTAATTTTTTACTTACTTTGACTTAACTTACATAGGTGTTGTGAGAGGAGGTGATGCTAGACGAAGGAGAGAACCACCTACATTCCCGATAGCTGTATGGAATGTTAATCAGCATGTTCTTCAAGACATTCCCAGAACAAATAATGCTGTGGTAAGGTTTCATTCTGTGATAAAGCATTTGGCAGGTGGAGTACATTTGAATATTTGGAAATTAATCAAAACTCTGAAGGAAAATGACTAAATTCTTCAAGGAGATCCATCAAATTCATGAACACGATATCAAAGAATAACTGAACGCCTCAAAAGATTGGTCATTGAATATGGGTCAACAAGAAAAATTGATTTTTTGAAGAGTGTCATATAATTTGCATCAATTTTAAGCAATCATAATAAATCACTAGTTATATCTTATTACTTTTTTAAAAATGACTTGTTTTTAAATACATTTTTCCACAGTATTTTACTTGAATCCTATCAATAAAATTCTCAATGATTATTTGATTTTGATGTTCACTTTCTTTTCTATTGAGTTTATTTAAAATTGGACAAAAAGTTGTTGGACAAAACAATCATCGGATAAAAAGACATTGGACCAAAAGATGTGAGTATGAAGTGACAGTGGACAAAGTAACATCAGACGAAAGGTCAGGTTGTGATGTTTCAGTGTTTGGTAATAAATGATGTTATAT
>NC_068996.1:12829666-12830832 GCF_001194135.2 Octopus bimaculoides | reverse complement strand
ATATATATATATATATATATATATATATATATTATACAATACAAATAAGATGATATTTTTTTTTAATGTAGAATTTCCATTAGATCAGTAGAAATACTGGGTAAATTACCCATACAAAGCAAAAACATTTGTCAACAAATGGCCATGGGATGTGGGTCCATGCCCCATGGCTGGTTGTTGAGAATTTTTTCCACTTTGTTCTAACAGCAATTCTGCATTTGAAAAAAATAAAATTTTATTTGTATCATTCAATACACATTTCAATGCTTATAAAAACAAAAGTTAGTTTGTTCATATTTATATATATATATATATGAAGTATTATTGGCAGAAGTAGTATTAGTACCAATGAGCATTCTTTTTATCCAACTAAACATGAATGTATTATAAGAATGCCACAACCACAAAAGTGGATTGGTATTGGTAAGAATTGAGGTGAACTGCTGACTGCACATTCATGTATGTATGTGTGTCTATATATGTATGTATGTTTTAATTACTCTTTTTTGTCCTATCTTTTATACCAGAATTTTTTTTTTTTAATCATAACGAGATAGTCATGTCAATCAACTCATTTGACCAATCTGTGTCAAATACATGAATTTATTTTCCACTGGATGAAGATAAAATTCCTGCAAGAGACAGATATAGTTGATTAGCCCAACATCCATTCTCAATCAATATTTTACTAGTTCCTATTTTGCTATCTGCCACCATTTATTCCAGATTGAGGAAAAAAAAAAAGAAAATGTTGAAGTCAAACCCTAATGAGGTTGAAATTAAAATATGCAGAACTGGAAGCGTGACAAAACATTGAATTAGTCTTAACATGTGTGTGTGTGTGTGTGTACTTGTGATTGGATGTGCATCATGCCATAGAAAGCTGTTTTTAAGGTCTTGTCCTAATATAAACATGAGAATGTATATGTATATATAGAGATATGTACATTATGTCTATCAATCCATCTCTTTATTTCTCTCTCTCTCTATCTCTATCTTTTTCTCTCTCTCTCTCTATCTCTATCTCTTTCTCTCTCTCTCTCTCTCTCTCTCTCTCTCTCTCTATACATACATACATACATATATATATATATATATATATATATTGATATATACATATATACATATATCATCATCATCATGTCTTCCACACTGGCATATATATA
>NC_068996.1:12816234-12829065 GCF_001194135.2 Octopus bimaculoides | reverse complement strand
TATATATATATATATACATATATATATATACATATATATATACATATATATATATATATATACATATATCCACACAGAGAGACAGACAGACAGACAGACAGACAAACTGACTGACAGACAGACAGATAGATAGATAGATAGATAGATAGATAGATAGATAGATAGATAGATAGATAGATAGATAAATAGATAGATAGACGTATTCTCTGTATTTGTACAAGTGTCACTTGTTTTAAATGTGCATGTGTTTACACCCACACTGACATAGATTCTTGTAAGCATACATAGATGCATACCTATGCATATGTGTGTGCGTGCGTGTGTATTTGTATGTATGTATGTATGTATAAAATATTGAATATATCTGGCTAATAATGTAATTTTATAGAGACTACTTTCAATTTCGATAGAATGTCACACATATTTTGGAAATGACATACGCTGGTGTAATCGATATGAACAGCTGAACAGTTGGGACATTACTGGAAAGGAAAAGTAGAAACGATTTAGGTAAGGTTTGAACTCACGACGTCATTAAAAGGAGACTTAATTAAATACAAAGCTTATTTTTGTTCGGTGTTTATTGCTATGAAATGGAAGAATTCTTGGCAGCTTTCTTTTAAGTGTCTGTATTTATCACTGTTTAATGCTCCTCCCTCGCGTACACACATCCACACGAACATAGATTCATACACTGAGATAAGCATGCGTACACACAAGCAGAGAGAGAGAGAGAGAGAGAGGGAGAGAGAGGGGAATCATTAACTGTTCCATAAAATGGCAGATTTATGAACATTCACACATGCATACACACACAATATATATAAACATATATGTTAACACACATGTTCACGCAAGATTGTGTTCCTTTGTAACATAAACAAAATGACAAATACTCTTTTACAATATATACACACTTATATACACACAGACATGACTACTCCCACACACCCACACACATGCATACATACATATACACACAAACACCTACACGTGAGCAAGTGCACACATACACACACACACACACACACACACCAGGAAGTATACATACACACACACATTCATACACATACGTAAACGCATACGCATCTACACTACCAGATACGCACGCGTACACACACACACACAGTATATTGCGGTTATTGTGAACTCATTGAAACGACTGAAAGCTGGTTGGAAGGAGTTGTGCAGTTGTCTCCCTTAACAACATTCACCAACATTAAATCACACCAGGTAATTTCTGATATTTTTATCTCTGTTAACACACTAACAACTACGGTTTATTAATTGATTTTTAGACGCACCTGTTTATTAAAAACACCATCGCTTTATTTGCAAGCTATACACCCTCCTACTTACTAGAAATAGCGTAAAAAATATCGTCTTGAAAAATAGAAGACTCTTCCAGTAATAATTATATTTTGTGCGTGATGTTGAATATACGCGAAATATGAACGAGTTGGTCCTGATTGGAGCGTATTCAATCATAGTTTTTACTCTGTGTACTTTGACATGAGACTACGCAACAAGTCATGATAACCTCTTTCCTGCATCACACACACAGACACATTCTAGGCTGGTTATGTTTTTACTAGGACTCTCTCATATTCTTACAACATAGCAATAATATAGTTATTTTGTGTTAGTTACTATGTCGAACTTTCTTTTATTCCTGTTTTTTTTTTTCTTTATCATTTAACAAATATTTTCTAGTGATGTATTCGTTAAGGGAAGCATTGGTCGCCGCCTAATATATATAATAACGATTATCTTAATCTTCAAATAACAGGAACCTGTTTCTTTGTTTTGATTTTGAAGTATACACGCGTGCGCATTATTATGCATATATACGTTACATATAAACATATATGTAACGTACATATGTTTATATATACGTTACAGAGCAATGGTAAAGAATGCGCACACCCGGTGTTTAGGATTCGGGTTATAAATATATTTATGTGTACGTGTGGTATATTTTTTGTTTATGCAATAATTCTCTTCGGACGTTTTGCTCTCTCTCTCGCTCTCCCTCCCTCTCTCTCTCTTTGTTTCACTCTCTCTCTCTCTCCAGCATAGTTTCTTACCACACAAAGTTATAACCGGGTATTTGTTAATGAACTTGGAAAGACTTCACAACTTACACGAATAATTTCACCATATATTAAAATATTTTTCAACAAAACAAAACAACCCAGAACAATACAACAACAAAACTGGATGGAACATAAAGCGAACACTTCATGCATCTTAGCAACATACAGTTTCTCTAACAGGTCTATGACCCCTACCAATGCAAGTACATCAGGAGTTGCAATGAAAAATCTATAAACCTATTGAAAATGCATAATAATAATTGTTCAAATTTCGGCATCAGGCCAATGACTTTTAGTGGGAGGGGCAAATCGATAACATTGACATAGACGCAGGAGTGGCTGTGTGGTAAGTAGCTCGCTTCCCAACTACATGGTTATGGTTTCAGTCCCACTGCGTGGCACCTTGATCAAGTGTCTTCTATTATAGCCTTGGGCCAACCAAAGCCTTGTGAGTGGATATGGTTGATGGAAATTAAAAGCCCGTTGTATATATATATAAATATATATAGATGTGTGAGTATATGTATGTCCACTTGACAACCGATGTTGGTGTGTTCTTGGCCTCGTAACTTAGTGGTTTGGCAAAAGAGGCTGATAGAATAAGTACTAGGCTTAAAAAGAATAAGTCCTGGGGTCGATTTTCTGGACTAAAGGCGGTGCTCCAGCATGGCCGCAGTGAAATGACTGAAACAAGTAAAAGAAGAAAAGAATCAGTACAATTAAAGTACAAAACTGGTTCTTTATTTTATCAATACCCAATAGGATGAGATGCAAAGTTGAAATCAGCAGGATTTGAAACCAGAATGTAAAGGGATGAAAAATAATTCACCAAGACACTTCAACTGACACCATAACCATTCTACCTATAATAAAGATGGCGAGCTGGCAGAATTGTTAGCACGCCGGGCGAAATGCTTAGCGGTATTTCGTCTGCCGCTACGTTCTGAGTTCAAATTCCGCCGAGGTCGACTTTGGCTTTCATCCTTTCAGGGTCGATAAATTAAGTACCAGTTACGCACTGAGGTCGATATAATCGACTTAATCCCTTTGTCTGTACTTGTTTGTCCCTTCTTTGTGTAGCCCCCTGTGGACAATGAAGAAATAAATATGATAATATTTCCTTTATTAGCCACATGGACAGGACACAAAGCAAAATGGGAGAAGTAGGGATCAGCATAATATTCATGTATGAAATAAAACAATAACAATTAGCAGCAAAAATTTTTAAATAAGATTCTCCAAAAGGGGTTAGTTCCTCCCAGGCCCATCCTAAGTAATCTTTTTTCAGTTAAAACTAATTGGAGGTTGATATTTCTAATAAAACTGGACAATTCTTATTCTCTCTTTCATCATGTATTTTTACATCATCATCATCATCACCATCATTTAACATCTGTTTTCCATGCTGGCAAGGGTTGGATGGCTTGACAGGAACTGGTAAGCCCAGGGACCACACCAGGCTCCATTTGTCTGTTTTGACATGGTTTCTATGGCTAGATGCCCTTCCTAACACCAACCACTCCACAAAGAGTACTGGGTACTTTTTACGTGGCACCATCACAGGTGCTTTTTAGGTGGCACCAGCACCACTGCTTTTTATGTGGCATTATTATGGAAATCTGAGATTAATAAAAGTTATAATCAAAATTTTCTAATCATGAACTTTCAAATTAACAAGATACTAACCACACCTATTAGATGTGAAAAAGAAAGAAAAGATTTGGGGGGTGACTTTTGTACCACCCTGTGTTACATTAGGGTGTTAAATTGATGGAATTGGAAGAAAAGCTAACCAATTGTCTTTATGCGCATTTTCATTTTTCAAAGGTTGATGAAAATTTTGTACCAGTGATTCACTGGGATCAATCTATTCAGGGTGAATAAAATAATGTACCAGCCACATACCAGGCTCAATGTCATTGACTGTTACTTCCCTCAACATTACTCAAAGCTGTCTGCCAAGGTTAGAAATCTTTCCATAAATATCAAAAATCAACATTGAGTCATTTGGTCAGCTGATTTACATGTTCGTTTATTTACCATGTAAATGGCTGCGTGTTCCATAGACACTTGACCCTTAAAGTAATTCTAAGACAGGCTTGTTTAGCAATATAGAAAACTACACAAGATTATGCCCTTTCAATTACAGCTGTGTTCCATTTGACAGGCTTCCACACAGTTTCCAACCACCCACATTCGTTAATGAACAGAAACCAAAGCCATAATAAAAAAAAAAAATAAGGAACTTACACAAGATTCTATGCAGTGTGATTGCACCCACTATCTCCACCCACTTAATTGCAAATTGAAATTGTTGACCATTCAGTGATGGTACCTTGCCTACACTTATTTCTTTGAATTTAAAGATAGAGTAGATCAGTAGAATTGGTAGAGCAGAAGATAAACCATCTAGTGGTATTTATATACTGATTTTAAATCCTACCGAATTTACCTTATATTGTATTTGTCTAGGATCACCAGTATGTACCGGTGATTTACTGGTGTTTATCTTATTGTCTGTGTCCTTTCCAGTAATATGTAGCATTTGCTCTATGTTAAAAATATTATCTGTGTACATGTAGTGCAATGGACAAAATGCTTTGTATTTAACTTAAAAGTTAGATAAATTTACATTCCAGGTTCAAATCCTACTGAGGTCTACTTCATTTTTTTTATCCTTCCAGGGGTAGGTGGAGGATAAAAAATACCATTCATGTATTGATATCTATTTAACAAGTTTGGGTCTCCTCCAACAAAAGTTTATGTTTTCGTGACATGGGCATATAGCATAGTGGTTAAGAGCGTGGGCTACTAACCCCAAGATTCCAGGCAGTGACCTGAATAATAATAATGATAATAATAATAACATCGAAAAATACCTTAGGAATGAGAACCCAGGTTCGAAATTTTCCCAAGATACCTAATGAAGGCTGGAGGGTATATCAGCCAAAACGTTGTGTTAACAACAAACAAGATGAGGATGAATATCCGTCAAATGTAAATAATGTACATAATTCCACATCTTTTAAATATAAAACTATACTACACCACGCCACAATAAACCACATGGCACTGCACCACAAACTACTAAGTAAAACACCTGTTCTACTCACACATTTTTGGTGTAGAGGCAGGTGTGTATGTTGAATGAAATATTGGCATTTCTCCATGGCTAACAACTGCTTTTGTGTAAAGAGAGAGAGAGAAAGAAACTAGCCAGGCTTGAGTCAGTTCATCTGACTTGTTCTCTGTCTTTATTTCCATGTAGTATCCTTGGTTACGACCTCAAGTGGTTAGCTAAAAATACCCAGAAATATCATTAATAGTTGGGTATCATCAATACAGCTTACAATGACATGTAACAGACATCTTCAATAAGAGCTTCAAATGCTTATTTTTTTTTAATAGAGACCAACTACTCAAATTTGGAAGCTGTATGATGGTTACACTGACTTTATTGTCTAGACCAGGGGTTTTCAAACTGTGGTCCGCAGACCACAGGGGGTTCGCAAGGACAAGACAGGAGTCCGTGGACAGCAAATACTTTTTATGGGCAATTTGATTTTATATATGTTTTTTAATTGAAATCTTTTAATTGACAATAAACCTATTTGTTAAATACTGTTAAATAAATAAATGTAAAAATATATGTTATTTTAAGCAAATATTTATGTATAAATTTCATAAGCATTTATAAGGGTAAAGCCTGAAATATAAAGGGGTCCGCAAGTCAAAAAGTTTGAAAACCCCTGCTCTAGACTACAAAGACAATAAATAAATTCACTAAAATATTTGGGTTTACTTTTTTTTTTTATTGTTTAGCCTCATGGCAGTTCTGTTTCAGTAGATCTGTGATTAAAGACTTTCCAGCCATGACAATACTGCCTTTTATTCAGATATATGTAACATTATGCTGTTCAGTACAGTAGAAGCTCAATTTGTGAACACATCTCATCATGAAAAAAATGGTTTATGGACAATTTTTCGGGTTACGAACGATGTCACAAGTAATGAACATGCAAGCCAGCAACAATTGTTGGTGACAAGCTGGGAGTAACAAAGAGAGTGTTAGTTGCTGTCTAGCTTTCACTCAGTGTACATCCCCACTTAAATTCACTGAGCTTTTCTTTCAATTTCTTATGGGAAAAATAGTTTCAGTTTATAAACATTTCAAGTGAGAAGCATCCTTCAGCAATGAATTAAATTTTAAACCGAGATTCTACTGTATTTCTTTTCGTGTCTTTGTATGGTGGGTGTGATGTGAAGGCATTCAGGCTGCTATTTTTAGCATGTCTAATGGCTAAAAAATGTCTCATTGACTCAAGTCTAATGACTGAAACAAGTAAAAGATAAAAGATATAACATATTGAATTAATACATGCTATCAATAGGCAACTTACTGCAATATTTGTTTTGAGATAACTATAAATATAGTTTTCTTTCTCTTTTCCTGTCAGATGTTATTTGTTCATTCATTTTTAACTCTTCTTCTTTTCTATGCTGGTGTGAGTTAGATGAATGCATTATTGAGTGATTGTTTTATGTCTGGGTGCCTTTCCTGCCTTTAAACCTTTGCTCTGTAGGTATCGGGTTATACACCATCAGGTGTATCCCAATTCCGTACATTAAATTTCTTAAGGAAGAAAACGGAACGCAGACTCTAAACTAACAACACAACAAATATTTTATTACAGTAGAATTCTGCTCACTCTAGGAGGGAATTCGGTAGCATGTCGCCTTTTGGTTAGATGAGACGCCGTCGATGAAGTTGCGTGGTTAGAAGTAATTTTTCTCCTCTCTGGTTGTCTATGTGGTTCCATTGTAGAGTTGTCGGAGTGCTGCTATTGTGACGTCTAGCTTCCACGAAGTTCAGCGTCAAAAGAGGTAGAAATACGCGGGAACGCTTGGATATTGAATGACTACGCATGCTCATGAGATTCTTCCTGTATTCCTTCCGGAACTAGTCTCTGCGCATGCGTGGATAAACTCCAGAATGGCGACTGATATTAGGCGCTACTACATGGCTCCCCCTCGAGTGCAGAAGCACGAAAATGGAAAAATTGGAGTGGCGCCTGAGGCAAGATGGCTACCAAAACCACCCACAAGATGTGGCACAAATATATGAGTGCACAAGTGTGTGTGTGAGAGAAACACAGAACATAGTAAAAGTGTCTGTAACATAGACTGTGAAAAGTTTTAAAACACTGAGATAGAGAAAACCAGTTCATATTAAAGTTACACAAGGAGATAGAATGTTCATACGCAGGAAGTTGTGGTCAAGGAGCAGAGCTGTAATATCACACTGTGTGTTGAGCGTCGAATGCTGACCTGTGTTACCTGGTACAGAATATTCTGGCTGGTTAGTTCTGACTGTTGTTCGTGAGTGGATACTCCACTCAACAGCGTCGATAAAACCTGGTTTGTTGATATTGGTGTGTCCCTGGTGGTGGGGTTGCTGGCGCACGACATTGTGGTAGACAGTACATTGGTGGTGAAAACGTCGGCGCTGGAACTGGCTGTAGCTGTGTTCTGTATGTGTGTGGTCAACGACCAGACCTGTGAGAGATCTGAAGCCGCAACATGTGTGTGGTCAACAACCAGACCAGTGAGAGATCTGAAGCCGCGACTCACTGGCAACGGTCCAACCAAATCAAGGTGGACGTGACGGAAACGGGCCTCAGTGGATGGAAATTGTCCAAGTGGAGCACGAACGTGCCGGTGGACTTTTGCACTCTGGCACTTCAAGCAAGAGCATGCCCGAGTGGTGATTGACCGCCCGCATGTTGGGCCAAAAAGAAAAGACACAATATTTTTCGTGTTCTTGTAAGTTACGGTGTGCACAAAAGAGAGAGAAAAAAAAAATTTTCGTAAAGAAAACAATTGTGTTTGCCTTTTTTTTTTTTTTTCTTAGTGTGTATGTGTGTTGCTTTTGTGTACTGTATGCAGGAACATAATATCACCCACCTTGTCGCGCTGAAAGGGAAATATAACACAATAAAACAGGGCAAAAAATTAAATGTGTGCGAGTCTGTGTTTGTTTATAAGGCTGTCCTGCTAGACAAAGTCAAAAGCAACGTCTGTGGTGAAATATAGCGATTCAAAAGGAACCATGAAAAAGGCATGTGAAGTCGGGTGGAAAATTACTGTTCAGTTGTTTGTCTTGTCTCGCGGTCTAAGGCTACTGTGGAAAGCATGTGTGAGACAGGCGACGGCTTGTGTAGTATTGTGGTCGGTAGTTCAGAGTTTTCGGGCTGCATTTGTTCTTGATTCTGGGTCACCAGTTGTAGGTATCGGGTTATACACCATTAGGTGTATTCCAATTCCGTACATTAAATTTCTTAATGAAGAAAACGGAACGCAGACTCTAAACTAACAACACAACAAATATTTTATTACAGTAGAATACTGCTCACTCTAGGAGGGAATTCGGTAGCATGTCGCCTTTTGGTTAGATGAGACGCCGTCAATGAAGTTGCGTGGTTAGAAGTAATTTTTCTCCTCTCTGTTTGTCTATGTGGCTCCATTGTAGAGTTGTCGGAGTGCTGCTATTGTGACGTCTAGCTTCCACGAAGTTCAGCGTCAAAAGAGGTAGAAATATGCGGGAACACTTGGATATTGAATGACTACGCATGCTCATGAGACTCTTCCTGTATTCCTTCCGGAACTAGTCCCTGCGCATGCGTGGATAAACTCCAGAATGGCGACTGATATTAGGCGCCACTACAGCTCTTTTACTTGTTTCAGGCATTTGACTGCGGCCATGCTGGAGCACCACCTTTAGTCGAGCAAATCAACCCCAGGACTTATTCTTTGGAAGCCTAGTACTTATTCTATCGGTCTCTTTTGCCGAACCGCTAAGTTACGGGGATGTAAACACACCACCATCGGTTGTCAAGCGATGTTGAGGGAACAAACACAGACACACAAACATATACACACATATATATATACGACGGGCTTCTTTCAGTTTCTGTCTACCAAATCCACTTACAAGGCTTTGGTCGGCCCAAGGCTATAGTAGAAGACACTTGCCCAAGGTGCCACGCAGTGGGAATGAACCCGGAACCATATGATTGGTAAGCAAGCTACTTACTATACAGCCACTCCTGTGCCTATACCTTGTTTGTTTATCAAGTAAAGTATCTTTTAATCCAGATGTCTTAGAAGACATGATTCCACCAAAAATAATTTGAGAACGGAGGAAATGACAATAACGTTACTACAGCAATTCAGTATTTTCAATGAAGTACAAATGTAAACAAACATATATATATACACATGCACATATCACACACACACACAAATACTATGGGCTTCTTTCAGTTTCCATCTACTAAATCCACTCACAAGGCTTTGGTCAGCCTGAGGCTATAGTAGAAGACACTTGCCCAAGGTGCCACGCAGTGGGACTGAACCTGTAACCACATGGTTGGGAAATGAATTTCTTAACTGCATAATATACTCTATTGCAAGAGGCAAGTGATTGAAAAGAATGTATGAGGCAAAAGGGGTCTTTCCGTGCTGGCTCAACTGAGTGACCAGCCATTAATCTTTTAATCCTTTAATTTTCTATCCATTAATCTTTTAATTCCTTAAATCATTGTTATAGTTTCAGGTACTTTTCATTTTTTTTTCCTTCTCTTTTTTGTTTCATTTTAAGATCAAACCATGGAAGCTGCCCAGATCTATTATTTTTTCTTGGACAACTCAACAGATAGAATCATATTCAGTTTTGTGGGTATTCTTCTCAGCATCTATGCACTTTATGTAGAAATCCGGAAAGAAGCAGATCCAACTTTCAAAGCTGTTTGCGATTTGGGTAACAATGTTAGTTGTTCAAAAGTTTTGACATCAGAGTAAGTGACTGATTTATTGTTTATTTACTTTTTACACATTTCAATCAGCAGACTGCGGCCATACTGGGGCACCACCTCAAAGGATTTTTAGTGGAATGAATCAACCTCAGTACTTATTTTCTCTAAGCTTGGTACTTATTCTATCGATCTCTGAAGATGAACTGCTAAGTTACAGAGACATAAACACACCAACATGGTTGTCAAGCAGTGTTAACTGACAAATATAGACACAAAGACAAAACACACACACACACACACATACACACACACACACACACATACATATATATATTAATCACCATCTTTTAACGTCCACTTTCCATACTGGCATTTGTTAGATGTTTAGATGGTTTGACTGGAACTGGTAAGCTGAAGAACTGCACCAAGTCCCAGTCTGATTTGGCATGGTTTCTACGGCTGGACATCCTTCGTAACGCCAACCACTCCAAGAGTGTAATGAGTGCTTTTTACAAGCCACCGGCACAGGTGCCATTTACATAACACCAGCAACATCCACAACTACAGGTGTCAATTACATGACATTGGCAACAGCCACAACTACGATTTCACATGGCTTGATGAGTCTTCTGAAGCACAGCATATCATGAAAGGTCTCGGTCATTCACTTCTTTCAGTCTCCATCCACCAAATCCACAAGGCTACCTAAGGCTATCGTAGAAGACACTTGCTCAAGGTGTTTCACAGTGGAACTGAACCCAGAACCACATGGTTGGGAAGCAAACTTGCTATTTATAACTGTCCTATTTTTGAAATTATATTTTAAAAGATTGTCAAAGGAACGGGTGGAAATTTTGTTTTTAATGCTGTTGTCATTTATGCAGAGCCTCTAAGACTAGTGAGATTATTTTGATGTGGTTTATGTATATCTTGGGTATTTATAGATCAGTACCCGTGACCATTGAGTGCTCAACACTTTATGCAGATCTCCTCCTCCTTTATATGTATTACATGCTTGTCCACACTGACAGTTTTCTCTCTTGCACACTGCACCTGATTCCTCTTATTCCCAATTCTTCTCTCAGCTTGTTTTTCTATATTGTCACTCATGTATGGTAACGTTACACATCCAATAGCAATGAAAGAACTCTGACAAATCTATCTTATTGGTTGATTGACTAAGCAATTAATGAAACAGTCAATTAGTTAATCAGTTACATGATTAACCAAATTGACTGATAAAAATAAAAGAATTGTGTGTGTGTGTGTTTATTATTGACATATTGACCCTCCTGAGATATAACAAAAAAAAAATTAACAAACTGATATAAAATACAAAAGTTTATTGTGTCTTTCTCGTTGATGAAAAAATATGCAGATGTTATTTACTTGAGTCAGACAAGCAAAATCTATCTGAACTCTGTAAATGGCAGACAGAATTTATATCTTTGGTGAGCACTTTGCTTATACGGTAACAGTATATTTTATGTAATATCTTATATGCAAGGCAGCAATCATTAGCACACCAGACAAAATGCTTATTAGCATTGCGTTCATCTTTTACATTCTGAGTTCAAATGTCACTAAGGTTGACTTTGCCTGTCATCTTTTCTGGGTCGATAAAATAAGTACCAGTGGAGTACTGGGGTTCAATGTAATCAACTCAGCCCTCTACTGAATTTGTGGGCCTTAAAATGTGGAATTTAAAACCAATATTTTATATGCAAGGATGAAAGCTGGCAGAATTGTTAGCAACCTGGGCAAAATGCTTAACATCATTTAGTCCATCTTTGTCTTTTGAGTTCAAATTCCATCAGTTTTGAGGTCAATAAAATCAGTACCGGTTGAGCACTGTTGGCCAATGTAATCAACTTACCTCATTCCGTGATATTACTGGCCTCGTGCCAAAATTTAAAACCAATATTTTATATGTAATTATTTTACTCTTTTACTTGTTTCAGTCATTTGACTGCGGCCATACTGGGGCACCGCCTTTAGTCGAGCAACTCGACTCCAGGACTTATTCTTTGGAAGCATAGTACTTATTCTATTGGTCTCTTTTTGCCGAACCGCCAAGTTACGGGGACGCAAACACACCGGCATCGGTCGTCAAGCGAAGCTGGGGAGACAAACACAGACACACGAACATATACACACACATACATACACATATATATATATATATATATATACAACGGGCTTCTTTCAGTTTCCGTCTACTAAATCCACTCACAAGGCTTTGGTCGGCCCGAGGCTATAGTAGAAGACACTTGCCCAAGGTGCCACACAGTGGGACTGAACCCAGAACCATGTGGTTGGTAAGCAAGCTACTCACCACACAGCCACTCCTGCACCTATTGATTACAAATTTGTAAGACAGAGTGAACCAATACTCTAGATTAAGTCTACATGATATGGATAGCAGAAACTGGTACTATGCCATACCTTAACTTGCATTTTGCCAGAAATACAATGCATTGATTTGTTAAGGTTTTTCTGTACAGATTTTCTATAGAATTGGAGCTTACACCACTAGACATTTTTTATGTTTATCGTACAAAACCAGCAACATTCAAGAAATTGCAGCCCGCCACTGAACAAGAATGTGTTACAAATATTAAATGAAATGGTTTTTGATGTTTGCAATTTCATAACTTCACATTATCAACCATGAACAAGAATGGTCATTAGTTTGAAAACAAGATGAGTAAATTTTCTCTGTTAATTCTATTAAATGTTGAAAATTAAATGTGTTTTAATAAACACTGACTTTATAATCATTCAGTGTGACACTCTACACACACACACACACACACACACACACACACACTCTCACATATACACACAAATATTGGTCCAACTCATACCAGCATGGAAAATGGACATTAAGTGATGATATATATATATATATATATATATAT
>NC_068996.1:12811935-12815869 GCF_001194135.2 Octopus bimaculoides | reverse complement strand
CCAGCATGGCCGCAGTCAAATGACTGAAACAAGTAAATGAATAAAAGAATATATATATATATATATATATATATATATAATTAGAAAGAGCTATTACCTCATTTTGTACAAAAGGCCCTCCCTTTCTCAGACTGAAAGGCAAATTGTACAATGCTTGTGTATGAACAGCAATGTTACGTGGTTGTGAAACCTGAGCTGTAAATAAAGATGACATGTAAGGGCGTGAAAAAAAATGAAGCTTGCCTCCTCCACTGGATGTGTATGTCAGTGTGCATGTGTGACAGAGTGTAAATGTGTTGAGAGAAAAATTGGACATCATAAGAAGCATCTGATGTAGAGTGTAAGAGAGAATATTTTGCTAGTATGTTCATGTGATGTGGATGAATGAGGACAGCTGCATAAAGATGTGTCAATCATTAAATTTTTGGTGGAAGAGGGAGATTCTGGAAAAAGCGGAGAAAAGCAGGGAAAAATGACCTCTGGATGTTGAGTCTCACTGAGGGGATAACAAAGGACCATGATGAGTGATGATTTGTTCTGCTAGTGACGACTCATGCATCCAGGCAAAAATGAGGCCCTGCTCGGTATCATCCCTTACCACCTTATTTTCCACTATACTTTTCTTTCTCCTCTCCTTTCCCCTATACATCCCTTCATTTTGCCAATGGCTGCACACCCACTACTTCTTTTCATTCTGCACTATTAACTCCTCTATTCACCTCTGATTTCTTCTCTGGCACTTTACATCTTTCTCACACCCAACTCCTACACACTTCACTTCATCTCTGTTTTCACCTATTTCCTCCCTGACCCACACCTATTTTCCACTACCTCCCCAACTCTAATAGATATTCATGACTGACTATGCCTCCATCTGTGGTTACCATTCACTGTATTCTCTATCCTTCGACCATTCTTCTTCCATATTCTCTCAGATTTATTACCCACTCATCCTGTCCAATCTCTTGCACTTCCTTTGTTATTTGCAGCTTCCTCTAAATTACAGGTACACATTGACACTTCTTCTCTCTTTTCCAACAGGGGTAACCTTGTATCTCCCCTACAGCAACACACCTGTTCCTGTCCCTCTATTTATACTTTAACCTCTCATTACCTAGCATAAAGCCACCTTCCTCAATACTCCCTCTGAGTTGAGGGAGTCTTGTCTTGTAAGTTGCTTGGTCACCTCACTGGTGCTGGTGTCATGTAAAAAGCACCCAGCAAATTCTGCAAAGTGGTCAGTATTAGAAAGGGCTTTCAGCCATAGAAACCTGTCCAAAACAAACTGTAGAGCTTAACACAGTCTTCTGACTGGCCATCTCCTCTCAAACAGCTCAACCCATGCCAGCATGGAAAATGGATATTAAATGATGATGATGATGGTGGTGGTGGTGGTGGCGGTGGCGGCAGCGGTGGTGGAGGTGGGGGGTATGTGTGTGTTTACATTTGTCTTCAACAAAAGTTGCTCCCTATGAGCAGAGATTTTACTGATGTTTGAGTGTGAATGTCAATTCCATGTCATCCTCAGTAATGTTTGAGCAAGAAACAGTGACATCAATTACTGGTTCCAGTAATTCAGTCGACATGTTATGATTAACAGAATACAGAAATAAAACAAGAAAGGCTTAACAACTGGAGAAGCATCTGGCCATATTAAAACTGCCTCAACAAAGTTTCCTGTAACCCATGCAAAAACAAAATAGACATAACAAGAGCACTCAGAGAACATAAACCTCTGCCTAGGCAACACCAATGTCCTCTCAATGATTAGCTGGAAATGATTTTTAAAATGAGAATATCTGAAATAAACCCAAATGTTCTCACAAACGAGAATACTAAAAATGGACCCAACCACTTTAAAAAATTAAGTAAAAAAACAGGAAAAATAATCCAGAATCCTTGTTTGGTACCTGATTGATCCCAATGGTAGTCATGGAATGTGAAGTTGAGTGTGTGGGCCGTGTCTGTAAAATCATAATACTTCATGTAAAGTAAATATGACAAATAATCCAGAATCTTTGTCCAGTACTGGATCGATCCCATAATCTAATCAGTTTGTGCTGGTCACGAGGCCAAACATTCCTGAAAGTTTCATCCAAATCCATCCTGCAGTCCTTGAGATATCTTATCCATGGACAAACAAAGAAGCAAACAAACATGACCGAAAACAATACCAGCAGTAGCGGCAGCAGTGATGAGGATCATGATGATGCTGGTGATGGTCTTCATGTTGATGGTGACGGTCTTCATGTTGATGGTGACGGTCTTCATGTTGATGGTGACGGTCTTCATGTTGATGGTGACGGTCTTCATGTTGATGGTGACGGTCTTCATGTTGATGGTGACGGTCTTCATGTTGATGGTGACGGTCTTCATGTTGATGGTGACGGTCTTCATGTTGATGGTGACGGTCTTCATGTTGATGGTGACGGTCTTCATGTTGATGGTGATGAGGGTAATGAGGTCAGTGAGATATGTTGTTGTTGTTGTAGTTATAATTTTGTTATTGTTATATTAGTTCACTAATCTGGCAATTCTCATTATCCTCGTTATTTCCCAGATATGGACGAGGTTTTGGGATTGTTGAAGCATTGGTTGGAAAAGAAAACTTCATGAATGTGAGAAACTGTAATCTTGGAATCCTCTTCTATGCTGCACAGATAATCTTGAGTAAGTTCTTTCATACCGTCTTCTTTTATTTAACATGCCAACATACCATCGTTTTTTTTCTTTTTTGACTCACCTTTAGTCCTTTTGTCAAAGCACACTTGTGACCATTTTACCTCAACCTGTAAGCAATATCATCAGCCCAGTCCATTTCCCATCACTCTGTTCTGCAGACATATGTTTTCATATTGACCTATTCTTTTGTTTAGAACAGGGCTGACCAACCTGAG
The DNA here is from genome assembly GCF_001194135.2 of Octopus bimaculoides. NCBI lineage: Eukaryota > Metazoa > Mollusca > Cephalopoda > Octopoda > Octopodidae > Octopus > Octopus bimaculoides. The sequence continues at coordinate 12,812,972 of NC_068996.1, read as the reverse complement.
GCCTGTAGGACGCATACAGCCCACAGACTTTTATTTTGTGGCCTGCTTGATACTTTCTTGAAATGGGTTTATTTAAACAAACAGTTTAAAACTTTTACCAAAAATTAAAGATTGTAATGCAAAGTAAAAAAGAAAGATACTACTGTTTTTGCAATGATAATAATATTTTATGTTGAATCAATAATCATTCATTCATTATTGTAATAATAAAACGAGAAAGCAAAATGCTTTCAATTCTGTCAGTATACAAGCGGCCCTCAAAAAACTTTCTGTGATTAAAGTGGCCCGCAATGTAATTCGAGCTGGCCAGGCCTGGTTTAGAATATCATATAATAACTATTGTACCAAACAAGGATGGAATATGAATACATACATACATACATACACACACACACACACACATACATATATATATGTGTGTGTGTACATATTCATATTCCTTGCTTGTTTGGTATATTAGTTTACAGGCAACATTTTGAATATGCATATAAAAGCGCCTATTCAATTATGTCAGCTATTGCCTAATGCTGCCACCTGGTGATATCAGTTTCTTGGGGTCACACCGAGTTGTGCCGATATAATGTAGGATAAATACAGTAATAATAATAATAATAATATAATCCTTGGATGGAATTTTTAAATATCCTAATACTTCACTACGCCTGTAGCAATGCATTGAAATATTTATAAAATTGCATCCATGGATTATTGTTATTATTACTATATATATATATACTTTACTCTTTTACTCTTTTACTTGTTTCAGTCATTTGACTGCGGCCATGCTGGAGCACTGCCTTTAGTCGAACAAATTGACCACAGGACTTATTCTTTGTAAGCCTAGTACTTATTCTATCGGTCTCTTTTGCCGAACCGCTAAGTTACGGGGATGTAAACACACCAGCATCGGTTGTCAAGCGATGTTGGGGGGGGACAAACACAGACACACAAACACGCATACATATATATATATATACATATATACGACGGGTTTCTTTCAGTTTCCGCCTACCAAATCCACTCACAAGGCATTGGTC
>NC_068996.1:12810957-12811779 GCF_001194135.2 Octopus bimaculoides | reverse complement strand
ATATATATATATATATATATATAAAATAAAAAGTTTTGAATGGTACAACAATGCACTATAATACAAAAAAATGGACTATATACCTGTTGTAATTTAGTTATCTATAGTTCGATGATATTTCGAAATACAAACATCTGAACACGAGAGTCTCCTCCTTCAGGAAACATCTAGACAGATGCCAGCACACTGACAAAAGCATAACAGTCGCAATTGAGGCCAATAAAAGAAATTTGCGTAATTTAAGAATTAAGGAAGCTTTACTCATACACAGACTAGGACCCCAAATTAACAACAGGCTGGAGGTTGGTAATCAATATATTATTTAGCTACATCTGGATGCATGTAGGTTCATTCTTAATAACATGCTCTTGTATTGTTTGTAAAAAAAAAAAAAGAGGAAAAAAAAGGGGGAAAAAAGAGAAGCTGCACGTATAACACATAACTTAGAAGCAGCTCTACAGATGTACCAACGCACACGAGACTGAAACATAGCCAACCTCACGCACTTCTCATGAGGAATTCTGGAAGGAGCTTCGTGAGACCACCGCTGAGTCACTTCCGGAAAAAAGAAAAGCCGTTGGAAAACAGTTTATAGCAGAGACTCCATCTAAGATCTGAAGAAGGAATTATATTCCGAAATATCATCGGACTATAGATAACCAAATTACAACAGGTGTATAGTCCATTCTTTGTATTCTAGTACATTGTTGTACCATTCAAAACTTTTTATTCTTTACAAATAATACACAATGCTTCAAGCTAATTACAATACTCTCCTCTCTCTCTCTCTCTCTATATATATATATATATATATATATATAT
>NC_068996.1:12807488-12810641 GCF_001194135.2 Octopus bimaculoides | reverse complement strand
CAAAAGAACATGGACAAAATGATAAACAAGGTACAACAAACAAGCAGGCCACATAGAGGACATATCCTTCATCAGCTGCCACCATTAAAACACCGGCGTTTCGAAGAGTTAGGGCAGGACGCATTGTTAAAATGGCTCTTCCCAGTAACACAAATTAAATTTTTTTCGTGGAGGATAGTGGCGGACGGAAAACAAGACAGGAAAACGAAACGGTGAAATAAACAAACAAAAAGGCTGTACAGCCAGACGTGGAGAAGTGTGTGTGTATTGAACGCTGTGAAGCACGAACTGGAGAGGCGAAGAAGTGCGTGCGAAGCTTGGGGAGTCCAAGACTGAAAAGAAATAGCAACCGGACACATGTGACCAGCGAGTAGCAGAGGGAGAAGAAGGGGAGGAAGTAGAATAAAAGTGAGCAACGAGAGGTAGAGAGGGAGAGAGATAGTAGTAGTGACAGTGAGAGGCGAAGGACGAGCAACGAGAGATACAGAGAGAGAGAGAGATAGTAGTGACAGGCAGAGGCGAAGAACAGTAGAAGGAAGAATGAGAGGGGGAGATAGATATAGAGATAGAGAGAGTCGCATTAGAAAAATAGTTAAAAACTTACTGTGTAAAGATAACGTGTGCGTTCTGTCGTGTGATACAAACAATATATGAGTATATGCATATATATGTACATGTATGGATTGATAAAGTGATAAGTGTCTCTCAAGTAACATCTGCTTAACTATTCTTAGCAATGTTAAAATAAAGATGAAATGATTTACAGTGTGGACATCTGTGGTCATAGGTCTACTTGATCAGGACTAACCTAGGGTTAAAGAACAATAACAATGAGTCTCGATAAATATGTTTAACTAATGTAATTCTAAAATTGATGCACTACAATCTGTGGAGTCTCTTTTCATCCAAAATGTCAGTTAGTTGATTTATATGAATTATCTCCCTTTCATGTTGTCATTTAGACGTAGAAAAACTTCAGCAGAGTTAGTTTTGCTTATTAAAGTTGTTTAACTCACATATATGGAGGCCCTACTATCATCATCGTCATCAAATGTCCGTTTTCCATGCTGGCATGGGTTGGATGGTTTGACCAGAACCGGAAAGCTGGGCAGCTACACCAGGTTCCAGTCTGATGTGGCTTGGTTTCTTCTACAGTTGGATGCCCTTCCGAACATCACCCACTTTACAATGTATGCTTGATGCTTTTAACATGCCGCTGGCATGAACGATTTTATGTGGCATTAACACGAGTGTTTATATGTATAAATACAGTAATCCCTCAGCTATCATGGGTTAAATACAGTAATCCCTCAACTATCATGGGTGTTACACTCCAAAACCCCTGCAATAGGTGAAAATCCACAAAGTAGAAACAGTATTTACTCTTTACTCTTTTACTCTTTTACATGTTTCAGTCATTTGACTGCGGCCATGCTGGAGCACCGCCTTTACTCGAGCAAATCGACACCAGGAATTATTCTTTGTAAGCCTAGTACTTATTCTATCGGTCTCTTTTGCCGAACCGCTAAGTGACAGGGGCATAAACACACCAGCATCGGTTGTCAAGCAATGCTAAGGGAACAAACACAGACGCACAGACACACACACATATACATATATATATATACATATATACGACGGGCTTCTTTCAGTTGCCGTCTACTAAATCCACTCACAAGGCTTTGGTCGGCCCGAGGCTATAGTAGAAGGCACTTGCCCAAGGTGCCACGCAGTGGGACTGAACCCGGAACCATGTGGTTGGTAAGCAAGCTACTTACCACACAGCCACTCCTGCGCCTGTATATATTTATTTTATTATAAATGCAAAACAACACCACGGAGGAATCCATGTTATCTTAAGTAATAAACCACAATAGGTGAACCACGATGGGAGAACTGTAATATGGTGACGGATTGCTGTATATGTATTTAGTAAACATACTTACATGACTCTGAAAAATAGGTAAACATGAATGGTAGGAAGAAAATAAGCGGTAAAAACGATGTCTCAGTAACATGTATTTGCCTAACCCATGGTGGCATGGTAAAACGCATAAATTTAATTTTAAAATTATGGCTGTGTGGTAAGAAGCTTGCTTTCTAGCCACATGGTTCTGGGTTCATTCTCACTGCGTGGCACCTTGGGCAAGTGTCTTCTACTATAGTCTCAGGCAAACCAAAGCCTTGTGAGTGGATATGGTGGACATAAACTGAATAAAAGAAGCCTGTCATATATATGTATATAAATATATGTGTGTGTCTATGTGTGTCCCCCACCACACACACACACACTTCAGGACTGTTTGACAACCAGTGTTGGAGTTCTGCATCCCCATAACCTAGTGGTTTGGCAAAAGGGAACAATAAAATAGATACCAGGCTTAAAACAAAAAGTACTGGGGTTGATTCGACTACAAATTCAAGGTGGTGCCCCAGCATGGCCGCAGTCTAATAAAAGATTTATATTCTATGCTCAGTTATTATATGATATTCCAAACTAGATTTTTCTTTAAAAAAAAAAATGATAAAACGCAACACAACCACCTTGATCTAAATGATAAATGATTCTTTAATTTATATTTCTGTTCATATTTTCAGGTTTTTTTCCTGGTTATATACCAATTTTCGTGCTTTATTGGTCTGCTTTGATCTCGGTGCTTGGCTGTGTATATCTGGCATATATTCTTGTCTTTGTGCTCAAAGACCTCTGTATCTTGTGTATGGCAACCTATGTCATCAATGCATGTATTCTGATTTTAAACTATGCTGCCTACAACAAAATGACCGTTTAATTCCGTTTAACAAACAATCATGGCTCCCGAAACAATCAAAGAAAGAAATAAAGGTTTTGCATAATTGACAGTTGTTGTCGTCATTGTTGTCTTCTTCTTCTCCTTCTTCTTCTTCTTCTTCTTCTTCTTCTTCTTCTTCTTCGTCTTCTTCTTCTTCTTCTTCTGAGGAGGAGGAGGATGCAAGTCGATTATATTGACCCCAGTGGTCAACTGGTACTTATTTTATCAACCCTGAAATGATAAAAGACAAAGTTGACCATGGCGGAATTTAAACAACTCAGAGATAATGTCAAATGAAATGCTGTAAAGCATTTTTCCTGGCATGCAAATGATTCTGCCAGTTCTCCATGTTCATATATAT
>NC_068996.1:12804787-12806497 GCF_001194135.2 Octopus bimaculoides | reverse complement strand
TATATATATATATATATATATATATATATATATATATATATATCTATATCTCGATGCTATTATGTTAAACTGTCGTATATCCAAATTTGGCCAAATGCATTTTTTTCAATATTTATTTTCTGCTATTGTATCCCCACCTGCTTCAGATGCCAAGATATCAAAAATTGTCAAAGCGTAGTACAGTTGTTTTGCTATGGAATGGTGAAACTATTTTTTCATTTTCTGAAAAAGCAACATTTTGGACTTACAACACTTTTGCATAATAGCAACAATATATATATATATAAGTTTTTGGAAAGTAACTGTGTTTTACCAGAATGGATGTAAAAACATGTAAACAACATTTATCTGAATAGTTTTAATCACGAATGTAAATACCATTGTTTTCAAAAACTGCAGCCCAACGAGAAAGTCATTTTTTAATGCCATGTTCAAAGAAACATTTTCCTTTCCTGAAAATGTCTGAAAGACTGTTTTGAACTTCCTCTCTGTTTCTGAATGTTTTGTCTCTTATAAAATGTTCTAATGATCAGAACAGATGGAAGTCTGTAGGTACCAAGTCAGGTGAGTCTGGAGGATGTAGAACTTCCTATCCTAACAATCTTAATTTTTCTTGGGTTTGTTCTGAAGAATGTGGCCATGCATTGTCATGCTGGAGAATAAGACCTATTCTGTTTACCAAAGCTGGTCACTTTTGACATAATTTTTCATTTACCCAATCAAGTTGTTAGCAATAGACATCTGCACTGATGGTCCTTTCATGTTCCAACAGCTCATAATGGATGATACCTTTCATGTTCCACCAAGCACAGAGCAGTGATATTTGTTGTGGAAGGAGTTCTGGTTTCAATGATTGTGTTTTTTTTTTTTTGTTTTCTGTTGTCATGCAAAACCCATTTTTCATCCACCTGCAACAATGCACTGCAGAAATAACAGCTTTTTAATTCCTGGTTAGAAGACTACTACAAATGGTAGATTATTGTGTTTGGTTCCCTCTTTGCATGTTTTCCGAATTTGCTTGTGATGAATAGTTGAACATGACACATTAAATTCTTGTGCCAAATCTTTGGTGTCTTCACGTGGATCTAATACATTAGTCTCATTTAAAAGGTCATCGTTAAGAGTGAATCATCTTCCAGAGCAGGGCCTGTCAGATATTTCACAATTACCATCTTTAAACCTTAAACCACAGCTGACATGTACAAGCTTTCACTGCATCCAGAAACATTTCACAGATGTTTTTCATTGCTTCTGTAAGGGGTTCTTTTCTTTTGAAACTCATGCAGTAAGCAATGACGAATATGTATACTGGTTCGTAAAGTCCTTATCCTCCATGAGGTTAATTACTGAAATAACTATGAATGACACACTGCCTGATAGAAGAGATGATATACTATTTCTAGACAGTTCTTGCCTATTCGACTTTGGTTCTGAAGTGATTGGTTGAGTCATATTTCATAGTGGCAAAAAACACTTACTTTCCAAACACGCTAGTGTATATATATATATATATATATATATATATTATACAAGAATAAGGGCAGGGAATCGTCAATTAGTAATAGAATTAATAATTAACAATTTTGCCAAGTAGTTCAGTATGAAAAAAACCTTTATCGGTAAAATCATTTATCATCGTAAATATACAGGGATTAGCATTGAGCTGAAAATTTAGAAATAGCAGTCAAAAAACTACTGATTCTAAACTAC
>NC_068996.1:12791514-12799925 GCF_001194135.2 Octopus bimaculoides | reverse complement strand
AATACTACATCCTATGTAAATATAATTCTCGGTTATTGTACTAATAATGCATCTGCACACTACGTTACGGGTGCAACAAATTCCTAATAAAGGACAATGGGACTTATTTCTGCAGTTGCACAAGGTGGTGCTAACAACCCCACCTATATTATTTCTAAAAACTCTATTATTATTATTACAATTATTTACACTAATATTATTTGTCGATTCCTCAATTCTACTATTAGGTATATATTGATCATTTCCATCATTACCTAACTCGTTTCTTGATGTGCTATCAGTTAGAATTATTCTAGATCTCTGATTCCTATTATTTTCATTGGAGTCGAGCTCATCATCAACTTCTGTTAGAACCACAACATCATTACTGCTGCATTCTATTTGCTGGTTAAAATTATGGTTGGTAGGACTAAGCATTTTGTTATTATCCTCATAATATATATATATATATATATATATGTTATATGTGTGTGTGTGTGCATCTTTGTGCCTGTGTTTGTTCTCCATCACCACTTCACAACTGGTGTTGGTATGTTTATATCCCCGTAATTCAGCAGTTCACCTAAAATGACAGATAGAATAAGTACAAGGCTAAAGGAAAAAGTCTTGAGGTCAATTTGTTCAACTAAAACCCTTTGAGGTAATGTTATTAATTCAGCCTTTTCTTTGATAGCAGAAACTGTTCAAATACTGAATTACTTTGATAATGGAGTAAAGATTGTTTGCCAACATAACATGGCAGTCCTGGCTTAGGACGAATGTTGCTGTAATTTAGCCCCAGGAGATATCGTCTCCAGCTGGTTATATGACATGATCTGTGTCCTTATATTTTCGAACAAGGGAATCTAGCACCCCCACTCAGCTCAAAACAATATCTGTGTATCGCAATTTCTAGGTTATTTCCCTTCATCAGCACAGAAAATATAAGGACACAGATCATGTTGCATAGCCAGCTGGAGACGATGTCTCCTGGGGCTAAATTACAGCAACATTCATCCTAAACCAGGACTGCCATGTTATGTTGGCAAACAATCTTTACTCCAAAGTATCGTTGCTAAATATCTCGTGTTGATGTTGTGAGATATTCAGCAACAGTACCTTAAAACTTGAAAAGACATAACAAATAATGTGAACCAAGATGTATCTTGTTTGAATAAAAATATGACATTTGGAAAGCCTTTTATCGTAAGATTGATCTAGGATTAAACAAGAAACGATAAATACCTATATTATAATTTCAGAAATAGCTTTTCTTTTTTTCTTTTTTTTTTTTTGTTATTCTCATAATAATGGTGTTTGAAATTACTTGTAATCAGTTAGTCAGTTAGTGATGTTGATATTTACCCCCAATCATCCCTAACTAAGCTCAACTATAATTAACAGCATTCCTACTATGACCATTCCATTTCCTTTTTTTTTTTTTTTTTTTTTTTTTTTTTTGATCATCATCAAAAATTAGGTTTAATGTCATACCCTGTTGTCTTGCATTTGGTGTCGAGGCTCCAGTTTGGAAGTTCTGGAGTTGTGTGGAGAGTGAAGTCACTATTTAATTATCATTACTCCCAGGTAACGGCAATTAAGGTGCATGGTTCAGTGGTTAAGGTGTCGGGCTCACAATTATGAAGTAGTGAGTTAAAATTCCCAGACCAGGTTGTGTGTTGTCTTCTTGAGCAAGACACTTTATTTCACACTGTTCCAGTTCATTCATCTGTAGAAATGAGTTGCGACATCGCTGGTGCCAAGCCTTTGTATCAGCCTTTGCCTTTCCCTTGGATGTGGAGATAGGAAGCTGGTATGCATGGGCAACTGCTGGTCTTCCATTAGCAACCTTGCCTAGACTTCTGTGCTTCTGAGGAGAACTTTCTCGGTGCAATCCCATGGTCATTCATGACCAAGGTTGTGGGGGTGGGGTCTTTACCCTTTACCCTTTTTTACTCCCAGGTTCAATCTGATATGGAATGGTAGTACCTGTCAGTATCCCATCTATGAGTTAAATAGATTTTTTTAAAGAGTAGATCAATTTCTTTTACTTGCAGTGAAAGCAATCAATCTTGGACAGGGGTTCTCAACCATTTTTTTAATTTATGGACCCCTTTGATTACTATTTTATTCTGGTGGACCCCCATAGCCATTCGACGTTTAAAAACTAGTTTTATTGAAACTTCTTACAAAATTCCTATTTTGTTTATCAAACAATCACTTGTGTAGGCTGAACTATATAAAATGTTAGAGAAAGAAACCTGTTTCTTACAATGCATACCAATACATACATCTAAAGCAAGAAATTTTCAGGGGCCCTTAAAATACTAATGTGGATCCCCAATTTACTGTTCTCTTACATGGTCCCCCAAAACTCTTATATAGACCTTCAGGGGCCATATAGACCCTGGTTGAGAACCACTGATTTAAGAGCAAGAAAACTCCAAAATTGATATTATCTTGAAGCATGCCCTAAGCCAGCACAGAGGAGTATGGCTGATGAAACTAACATTAGGTATGTCCAATAACACAGATTCATACCATGGATGCAACTATCTCTTGTTAAGTGCACAGTCTGCTACTGGTGGTGATGGCTAGAAATGATGACTTTCCAATTTAAACATTCTTTTACAAATCAAGATGAGTAATTTCAAGGAGACTTAGATGCTATTTCTCCCAGATTATGTGCATACAAGTGTGTATATGTGTGTGTGTGTGTGTGTGTGTGTGTAAATGTATTGTCAAAGCTACTCCGAGAATTTCAATTCGTAGTTGTAGTCCTTAGTTCTTTCCATTCCGTTGCTTAATATTTTTTGAAAAGTATAATGAATAGGAGAATATAAAATGGCTAAGAAACCATAAATGCGAAACTTCGAAATCGAAAGTGTTTTGCTACAATTATTCTTGCTGTTATTTAATCCCAGTTCTGTTGTGATTGAGTAAAATATTGATCAGAGATGTTCCAACCGTGACCATCTGGTATTTTTTCCTATGTGATAAAATCGCTACTATATTATACATAGAAACGTTCGTTCTCTTCTAAAGCAAAAACGTATGATTCGAAGAGAAATTAGTCTCTATATCTTGCAATTGAATGACTCCCAGGGTAAGTAGCTTTATACAGTCTACAAGGGAAATAACTCTGTAATCCTGATATATATATGGACGGAATTGGAATAGTTATTTGTGATCATTAAGTTTGCTTAGCCTAAGTGAGTGCTAGGGTCAAACAACTGACCGAAGTCTTTCAACTCAATTGTGTGTGTGTGTGTGTGTGTGTGTGTGTAGACGCAGGCGTGACTGTGTGGTTAGAAGTTTGCTTCCCAGCCACATGGTTCTGAGTGCAGTCCTACTGCGTGACACCTTGGGCAACTGTCTTCTACCATAGCCTCGGGCCAATCAAAGCCTGTCCTATACATGTGTGAGTGTTTGTCCTCCACCATCGCTTGACAACCAGTATTGATGAGTTTATATATCTCCATAACCTAGTGGTTGAGCAAAATAAATTGATAAATTGATAGAATAAGAACCAGATTTTTAAAAAAAACTAAAGCACTGGGGTTAATTCCCTTGATTAAAAATTCTTCAAGGCAGTGCTCCATCATGACCACAACTAATGACTGAATACCAGTAAGAAGCAAAAGATAAAAGACACATGTACATAAGACTGTATTGTATTTGAACTTTATTATGCAGATCACTTCAGATATTTTTTCTTCAAGCACATTATTAATATTCATTATCAGTATCATCATATTCCGCTGTCTATGTCTCTCTGCCGACCTGTCTTTCTGCCGACCTCTCTCTCTGCCGACCTGTCTTTCTGCCGACCTGTCTCTCTGCCTACCTGTCTGTCTGCCTACATACATACACATATGCATTTATGTATGCATGTTATTCTTCTCTTCCGCTCTTATATAAACCTACCCTGGGCTGGCTCAAGGTACTGGTACCTCAGGCAGTCACCTGGCACACCTAGGAGGATGTGACAAAGGAAATTTCCACGACCGTCGGCTTGTACATGCCAAAGTTTAGCTTGCCTAGGGTGCCAGCAACCCTAAGTCCAGCCCTGAACCTACCCAACGACCCTTCCTGATCCTCGGTTCCTGTTATCTCTTACACTCGCCTTCATGTATCTTCAATGTATGTTCTTCTGACAACCATGGATATTTTCCTTCCCTTATGTAATGCAGAGCATCCGGCAGTAGAATCCGTGCCAAATTTGACACTGTATCCTCAACACGCAGTTCCAGCTCGTCAGATCTAATCACACTATCCAATCTATATCAGCACTGAAGACAGATCAAATGCTGATGATGATGATGGTGATGTTGATGATGCATGAATGCATATGTATGTGCCTGTGTGTACATATATATGTTTTATATGTACGTATTATGCATGTATGTGTGGGGAACTGTTTGTAACAGCATGGGGGCAAAACACACTGTACACATACACACAACACCCATATTTTATTAACATCTGTCCATACTGGTTTCAAATTTTGGCACAAGGCCAGCAATTACAGAGCAGGGGTTAAGTCAATTACATCAACTCCAATGCTCCACTGGTACGTATCTTAATATCCTAGAAACATCTTAACATCCCAGAAAAGATGAAAGGTAAAGTCAACCTCAGTAGAATTTGAACACACAACATAAAGGCAGAAAAAATGCCACAAAACACATTGTCTGGTGCCATAATGATTCTGCCAGCTCAGTGCCTTAAATGTCTGTCCATATTACCCACACTCACATTAATGTTCACATTATATTTCATATCTTACAAAGACAATGAAGTAAGCCATAGACAAGGTGGCATCAAAAAGTTCTGGACTAGTTCTGTAGCACACCAATAGATGGCAGCACACAACTGTGTGCAGTGAGATCTAGCTGTGACTTATTGAGGCAATTTGGTGAATAATACCATTGTGATTACTTCGCAAGTTGTGAAATTTGTGTTTTTGTGATCACATGTATGTTTGTAGTCTGTGATTTTTGTCATGGACTGAAAGTTGGAACAAAGGCCAATGGAAAATTTTGTGTTAACCTTCAGAAGTCTGTTACTGAGACATTGAGCCTGCTTACAGCAACAAGGCAGCAGGTCGTACACCATGTTTCAAGCGGCATAGGTGCTTTGAAAGAGAAAGACAATGAGCAATCTGGAAGACCTGCTATGAGTGTCACCCCCAGAAATGTGGTATTGTGTACTGAGAATTTATCTTCCAGGGTTAGACTATCAATCTATCTAGAGTTCTACTGCAATGTTTTGAAGTGTTTGAGAGAGGACATTCAGGAAAAAGTGACCGAATCTGTGGAATGCAAAGAATTAGATTCTTCATGACAACAATGCACCCCCATCACCAAGCTCTCCTTACTTGTGAGTTTCTTGCCAAAACCAACATGCTGTTGCTTCTGCATCCACCCTATTTGCCAGATTCTATCTCCTCGCTGACTTCAATCCCCTCTCCAAGATCAAAATGCTGATCAGAGGACACCGTTTTAACACCATTATCGAGATCCTGAGCAAATCGCAGAAGGTCCTTGACTTGCTTATGGAAAGTGACTTCCAGGCCAGATTCCAAAAGTGGTAAGAATGCTGGGACTGGTGTATCGCTGTGCAGGGTGACTATATCAAAGGAGATGATGTTAAAACTAAGTTATTTTTTATTAAGTAAAACTAGTCCAGAAACCTTTTGACATCACTCATATATATATATATGCATAGACGTGGCAACATGGAAAATGAACATTAAAGAAGGAGGTGGAGGGAGAGCAGGAGGAAGGGGAGGAAGATGATGATGATGACAACAACGACAATAACAACAATGAACTGAAATATTTGAAAGCAGAGTTGCATCATGGGTAAAGGCCACTTGCAAATTAGACTACTTATGAATTATCTAGGAAGTGATTGATACCGAAGTTTCAACACCTTTATGCAACATGAAATTTAAATAGCAACAGAAGTCATATGAGCTGGATTAAAACCAAATTATGCTTTAATCACAACCGCAATAACAAAGAGGAGGAATGTGACTTAGTAGTTAGGGTATTTGATTCACAGTTATAAGATTTTTAGTATAGATTCTGTAGAAACCATGCCAAAGCAAACAATGGAGACTTGCCTGCTCCTGTCATTTTCCAACTTGCCAGCTCTTGTCAAACTTCCCAACCCATGCCAGCATGGAAAACAGACATTAACACATGATGATGTCAATGGTGATGATATATCTTTTTCGCATAAATTAAAACTAACCTTATAGTAAATAACTATTCGGTTCGTTATGCCTGACAAATTCAACAGACAATGAAGATACCTGTCGGGTTCTTTTTTATCTTTTTACTCACTGGGTCTGAGAAAAAAGGGACAGTGTTCTAGGACCACCAAGACCAAAGAGACTGATTCCAATTACTGTTCCTCTTGAACTTTGGTAAATCATTTTTATCAAATTTCTTTAAAAAGAAAAGAGGCATTCAATAATGTCCTAAACATTCAATAATGTCCTAAATACACAATGTCTGAATAAGAGGAAGGAGATAGTATTATTTACTTGTTTCAGTCATTTCACTGTGACCATGCTGGAGCATCACTTTAAAAGGCTTTAATTCGAACAAATTGACCCCAGGACTTTTTTTAATGGTCTAGTACTTATTTTATTGGTTGCTTTTGCCGAACTGCTAGGTTATGGGCACATAAGCACACCAACAACGGTTGTCAAGTAGTGATGGGGGTACAAACACAAATACAAACACACACACACATACATATATTCAAAAGGCTTCTTTCAGTTTCCTATTTCTTTACTGCCCACCAGGGGCTACACACAGAGGGGACAAATGAAGACAGACAAACGGATTAAGTCGATTATATCGACCCAGTGCGTAACTGGTACTTATTTAATCAACCCCGAAAGGATGAAAGGCAAAGTCGACCTCAGCAGAATTTGAACTCAGAACGCAGCGGCAGGCAAATAGAAGCTAAAGTAGAAGATACTTGCCCAAGGTACCATGCAGTGAGACTGAACCTGGAATCATGTGATTGGGAAGCAAGCTTCTTACCACACAGCTATGCCTACACAAACACACACATCTTTTACTTTTTACTTGTTTTAGTCATCAGAATGTGGCCATGCTGGGGCACTGCCTTAAAGAATTTTAGTCAAATAAATCAACCCGGTGAGTATTATCTTCTTTTTTTTTCAAGTCTAGTACTTATTCTATCAGTTTTTTGCTGAACTGCTATGTTATGGGATGTAAACACACCAACACCGGTCATGAAGGACACATACAAACAGACATACACACACATGCAATAGGCTTCTTTCAGTTTCTTATTTCTTTATTGCCGACAAGGGGCTAAACATAGAGGTGACAGACAAGGACAAAGGAATTAAGTCAATTACACCGACCCCAATGCGTAGCTGATACTTCAGCGGAATTTGAACTCAAAACGTAGCGGTAGACGAAATACCACTAAGCATTTCGCCCAGCATGCTAACGATTCTGCCAGCTCACCACCTTTACTTCTTTCAGTTTCTGTCTACCAAATCACCCCAAGGTTTTGGTAGGCCTGAGGATATAGTAGAAGACACTTTCCCAAAGTGCTACGCAGTGGGACTGAACCTGAAATCATTTAGTTGGGAAACAAACTTTTTACCACACAACCACACTTGTTTATATACACATATTATAGAGTTTTGGCATTTATTGCTGTTAATATTGAAGATGCAAGTAAGTCAGTTTGTGTTGAAGCTTCCTTCTGTGGAAACCCAGAGGATCATGTTTCTGTTTTTTAATACAACCAGTAAAAGTAAAAATATAAAACTCCTGGTTGCCACAAAGAGAAGCAGCAGCTCTAAATTAATCTAACACACACACACACACAGAGGCATGGCTGTATGGTAAGAAGCTTGCTTCCTAACTAACATGGTTTCAGGTTCAATTCCAATGCATGGCACCTCGTGCAAGTGTCTTCTGCTGATCAGGCTGACCAAAAACCCTGTAAGCAGATTTAGCAGACGAAAACTGTAAGAATCCCATGTGTGTGTGCCTGTATGTATGACATTATTAAGTTTTATTTCAAGACTTCTTGCCAATAGAGAAAGAACCGGAATTTCAACAACATCAACAAGATATTTTTGCATGTCTGCTTCTATGTATGTGTGTACATATGTACGTATGTGTATGTGTGTGTGTGGGCATATGTAGTATGTATGTGTGCATTTCTGTATGTATGTGCATATTAATATATGTATGTATGTGTTTGTGTGTATGTACGTATGTATGTACTGATAGATGGATGCATGCATTCATGTATGTATGTGTATGTACATGTGCGTGTACATGTGTGTGTGTGCATATGTAGTATGTATGTATGTATGTGTGCATTTCTGTATGTATGCGTGTGCATATTAATATATGTATGTA
>NC_068996.1:12789831-12790920 GCF_001194135.2 Octopus bimaculoides | reverse complement strand
ATGATGGTGATGATGATGATGATGTCAACAATGGTGGTGATGATGATGATGATGATGGTGGTGGTGGTGATGATGGTGGCAGTGTTGGTTGTGAAGATGACAACAATAATGACAGTGATGATGGTGGTGGTAAGGATGATGATGATTATTATTATGATGACAATGACAACGACGATGATTACTGATGTTGATAATGATGATGATGACAACGTTGACAATGACGATGGTTAATGACAATGATGATGATCTACGATGACGAAGATGGTGATGATACTGATGACAATGGCAACATATATATCTGGTATGTGAAAAGAAAGGCAACAACAGCAACAACATGCACACCAAGTGAATTAAATTGCTTTGCATTTATGCGTGTACATGTTGTTGCACAAAGGAATTACAACAACAATGCATTATACGTAAATGAATTAAAACAAGGACGCGTTATTATAGTGTTAAATCAACATTTTTTACTATAATATATGATACAATCTGCCATCTATAATAAACATTATCACACATCTTTCCGTACTATCTGAAAAAAAAACAATTTTTTTTTCCTCTACAATAAACCACTCTGGAATATGATTAAAAAAAAAAATGTTAAAAAAATGTCAGGTGGTGATTAACTCACACAGTTGCTCTTTTTGTTTTGGTTTTTTTTTTTTTGTTGTTTTGTTTAGGCTTAAAAAAAAACAAACAAACAAATGAACAAACATACATAACAAAAAAAACATTTAAGAAAAAAAACATACTTGGAATGGGTTTAAAAAAAAATCTTTTACAAATTTGATACACAACTACGGAGATACATATACATATACATACATGCATACACATATATATGTATGCATGCATGAACGTATATGAACATACACACATAACACATGCATGTATGTATGTATGTATGTAGGTATGTGTATGTATGCATAAATGCAGGAGTAAACCAAACTCTAAGATGAAGTCTTAGAGTTCACCTTTCTTTTGTTAACCTCTGTTCAAAAGAAGCGAAGAGTGAGTGTCACCTACTAAATAACAACCAATTCATGACCCTTGAACCTAATGTGTATATATATGTATATATATATA
>NC_068996.1:12787430-12789731 GCF_001194135.2 Octopus bimaculoides | reverse complement strand
TTTTTTTTTTTTTTGGCTGCTGTAAGAATTGTTTGATATGACAACAACCACTATTGTTTATCACTCATTCTATCTATATTTCTGTTTCTTTCTGTGATTCTTTTTAGAATATAATATTCATCATCATTTAACGTCTGTGTTCCATGCTAGCATATACATAAATATACATACAAATATACATATACATGCATACATGTAAATGCATGTGTGTAGATGTATGCATGTATAATGTACATGTGTATAGACAACACACAGGTGCCCTTATTAATATTGATTGATCTTTGTATAATTACAAACTTAATAAAATATTAGTAATAAAGTAAAAACATCCAAATTCTATGAATTCTAACAATGGCCTCCACTAGCAAAAATTTATGTCTAAGAAGTTTGTAAATTGTAAATAAATTTAAAAGAAAATGAAAAAAATTTAAAGGGAGTTAATTTGCTTAGTGGCATTAAAAAATTCAATATCCTTTGTTTAAACAACCCTTTACAGGATTCTAAATAATAAATTCCACTTTTTTTTCCTCTCCAAAGAAAAGCATTCGCTTTTTTTTATTGTCTAATTTTTATTTTTCCTAAAAATTTGGCCAAGTAGTAGTAATAATAATAATAATAATAATAATAATAATAATAATAATAATAATAATAATAATAAGAAGAAGAAGAAGAAGAAGAAGAAGAAGAAGACGAAGAAGAAGAATAAGAAGAAGAAGAAGAAGAAGAAGACGAAGAAGAAGAAGAAGAAGACGAAGAAGAAGAAGAAGAAGAAGAAGAAGAAGAATTTATTTATGAACTCATTTACACACATGCATACTATATATATATACACAATCATATACATGTATGTATACATGTGTGTGTTTGTGTGCATCTATAAAATGTAAAACAACATTTAACAAGTGTGTTCATTATTATTTCTAGGACAATAAAGCTCCTGTCAATCAAATTAAATTCATTGCATTCAATTTTACTATTTTATTACTTATAGTTTGAAAAAAATTCATGTATTTCCTCACAATTCTAATTAATTTCTTTTCTTATTCAATGCCACTGAGGACAGGAAGAGAGAGAAAGTAAAACAGAGAGGAAAGTTAGTAGAGTGAGGAAAACAGAGAAAAACAGAGATTAAGAGAGAGTGGGAGGGAAAGATTTTGCCTCTGTGTGTGTATGATATTTACACATGCATATTTACATATATATATACACACGCAAGTACTCAAACATGCAGGCATATATTTCTAACATTCTACTATTATTACCATATTCTAAATGAAGTTGCAGTGGATGCAATATCTGCAAATATCAGATTGGATGCAGAATCTAAAAAAAAAAAGAATTAAAAAATATTTAAAAAAAAAAAAAAACAGAATTCTTTCCTCACAATCCTTTAAAAATATTCATAACAGACTTAGCCAAACCTCTGCTGCAGGTGATGTTTTAGAGATACATATCTTAAGAAGAATCTCTAAGACAGTATAATAAATATCAATGCATATTAGAAGTGGAACAGATGTAGTAAAAAAAGCCAAGCTTGTCTCTTTGAATTCACATAACGGAAATCAAAACGAATGCATAGCAAATTATGGAAGAGAAGTCTGTAACATTTCCAGAAGGTTTAGAAACTGTTTCGTTTGATAGACAGAATCATCTGTTATCTAGTACTCCCACACAAGCACACAGCCTACCTAACCCAGAACAAGGCTTGATTCTGCAGATTTTTGGTCAAAGACATTCCAGTTGAAATGTTAATGGATTTCGGAATGTTATTGTTCCAAACTAAAAGGGCAAATGAGGGAATATGGTAAATCCTTATAAACGAAAGGGTCAAACTTCAACGTAAGACGTATCTATATTTAAAAGAAAACTTGTTGCCTATTTTGGGTTTCACACACACACTCACACACATTTATATATATGTATATTAATATATACGTATGTATGCACATACACAATGAGAAAAGATAACTGCAAAGGTATAGAGTTAGAGCGAGGAGGAAAAGGTAAAGGAACCAAAACATTCTCTACAGATGATGGCAATACATCCTCTGGGGAATATACATGCATATAGCTACACACAAACATGCATGTATATATATATACATATATATATATGAAGAGAGAGAGGAAGGGAGAAAGAGAGTGAGAGAGAGAGAGTGAGAGAGAGAGAGTGAGAGAGAAGTTTGGTAAAGCAAACAAGAACATAGAACTCAAAACATAAGTGTATATATATATTTTTGTACTTTTTAATTAATCAGCAGACAACACTTTGTAACTTCTGCTGATTATATATATATATAT